>NC_079151.1:81650906-81957614 GCF_947563725.1 Argiope bruennichi | reverse complement strand
CAACAAACATAATTTTTTTTCACATTTTTAACTTTCAAATATGATTTCTTTTTTTCATAAAATTGCAATTTTGTACTATGTATTTGTATTATGTATATTGTAAAAAAAAAAAAAAAAAACTATGTTCTGATAACTGAAATTACATAATTTTTTTATACCTAAAAAGTATATCCCTGCTGCAGCAATGAAATATATGACATATATTAAAACTTTAAATATAATGTTTTTGTCAATATTAATAAGAACTGTATCATATGAAAGGAGTGCTACCACTACAGTGGCATAGAATGAGAAGATCATGACTATCCACCAAATAAAAGTACCTTATTATACAAAGGTTACAGGAAAAACATTTTGATTTTCAAACACAGGAAAAATTACAAATTGTACTTAATACCTAACAACAGCACAGAAAAATTTTGATTGATATTTATTAATAAATCAATGATAAAGTGAAAACTGATTCTGATAAATTTTATTCAACTAACAATCATGAAGAAAATAAATATAGCATGCACTCTTTACCTAAACATAACATTTTGAAAGATTATAGAATAATTTAAAATAGAATTTTATTACTGATTTGATAAGAAATTTTCACTGGCAATGCTACTCAACATAGGTTATTTCAGTACGATTTAACTATGTACAACACACACTAAATTTTTAAAAAGTTTGAAACTTCATATATATGTAAAATTGTGCACTCAGTCAAATGCTTATACATAAGTAGATGCTAAATTAAAAACCACACAGAAAAATTTGTCTTTCTATCAGTTTTTAGAAAAGAGTCCAAAACATTAAACACATATTTAATAGCATTTAGAAAGCATAATCTCCAAAAAGCAAATTATTTCATTAAATCAACATAGAAAATATAATTTAATAACAACAAAAAAAAGCTACTAGAAAAAATGTATTACAAATAAAAATAATGGTAATTAATTGCTAACTACTATATTTGCCAATTTAATCATAAAACTTTGTTACTATTATTTTTCCCTTTGGAAATAGTACTGCAAGCTTCTTATCTTGATAAAATAAAATATTAAATTAAAAAAAAAAGCTTAGATAACAACACTAAAATCTTCTTGTGCTTATAGGTTTGCCATATCAAATATATCATGAAAATAAGTTTGTACAGACTCTACATAGATATAGTAGTTTTAAGCACTACTATAAATACAATATTCTCTCAATATACAATGTATTTATTTGATAATAACATTATTGTGCTCTTAAAAATTACAGTGAACATCCTTTCTACATTGACGAATCAATTTTCATACAAATAAAAAAAGATCATTCATCAAACATAAAAAATTTGAATGATGCATAAAAACTATAATTATAACTCAGATGATGAAATGGAATTCTAATTAAAATATGAAAATCTGTGTAGAAATAATGAGTGATGTAATAAATTGAGATTTTTTCAAAGAAAAGAATGTATAAAAGAAACAAGAATATACATCAAAGGGTAAAATACTTTTCACTAACAATAAAACATATCTTGAATAAACAAGCAGCAATAAATTTTAAAAAATACCAACAAATATCTCCCTTATTAAATGCTTGACATCGGAGTCAAAGTTCAATATCACAATGTTTTTTCTAATGATGTAATTATATATAAATTTTTAAGCTACAGGATTAGAAGAATCATCTTCAAGATCATCATCTTGACCCAGAAGAACTTGTTCATACACCTGAACTCGTAATCTCCTCCTTAAATGCTGACAAATACGGAAACGAATAGTTCCATACACTATGCCCAAAATGAGAAGTATTACTGTTATAGGAACTAATATAGCAGTAAGTAATAAAGAAGCTGAAAAATAAAACAAAATAATTACTATGAAATCAATATGAATTTCAGAATACATTTTCATAGCAATGTTTAATAATATTAATACATTTCAGAAATGAGTTCTTATATGAACTAGAAATTAGAATACTATTTTAAAATAAATAAATAAAACCTACTATTAGATGTACCATGATTAGGATGTACATGGCCACCAGGCGTTTCTGAAAGATTAAAAAAATAATTTAATAATGAAATGCTGAATAAAACAGACAAAAATAAGCAAAAAATACTTTTTAAGTTCAAATTTACAATTCCATGGAATAAAATGAATTTTTATAAAATAAAATATTTTAATGTTGTAAGAATAAATTAATATAATTTATATGGGTTAATGAACCATAGAACTAATTAATTGATTACTTCATTCCTAAGAAACTCTATTAAGTAGGTAAATTTAATAATTAAAAAAGTCAGCTAAATCATTCAACATCACTATATTAACTTTTTAAGCAGTGTGCTCTTATGCCATACATGTAGTGTGCTTGATTTGCTCATGTAGAATACACAAGAAGAGTTTAAATGCTTCAGTACTATTTTGCCCTTAAATTTTCATCTTAAAATTATTTTATCATGTAACCAAAAACTGTTAGAAATCAGACTGTATAGTTCATTTTTAAGGATAAGGACAATATCAACACAATCATTTATCGTTTTTGACAATACCTTAAATATGGACCATATGTTTGATTATTCTCAAAACAAATTGAACACATATTTGAAGGATTATATAATAACTGTAAAGGAGATAATAATTTTTTTTAGAATCCATTCTTTTAAATCTATGGATCATAGAAAAACTTATAGTCGTTTTTAATAAATGCAGAAACAATGCAACTTTTCGAAAAAAGAGTGTTCTCTAGCATGACCTCAGTATAAAGACCATACCTTTAACAATGAAAAAAATTGTGCTCAATTTCAAAATTTCTAATAAATTTTATTAAGTTTTCTTTTAATAATAATTCATTGAAGAGTTTACTTTAATGCATAACAAACAGCTACGACAAAAAATTTTAAATTTCAGGAAAAATGTGTTTTAAAATAACTTTAAAAAAATGGTTTCAAATAGTTAAATTTTATAGTTGCAGTCATTTAATTTGAAGACAAATTTCCTAAAGTTAAATTTATAAGTACAATAATAAAACTGTATATTTCTCAATGAAGTCAAACACAAGCATTTAAAACAGCAAAATTTCCTGCATTGAATCTGACAATATTTTTTTCTCCTAAAACAATTCTTTCATATGTGCAAATAATGAAGCAAAGAATTTCAATGCAAATAGCATACAGATTACTGAAACAATAAATATTTCCAAATACTCATTTCTTCATAAATAGAAATCAAATTTGCAATAAATTATGTAAAATAAATGAATAACATAAAAATTATGAAACACAGCCTTCGTAGTAGTGGATTTTAATAACTCAATTTTAATATTATGGATCTTAAAAATATCGATAATATCAGTAGGTTGACAGGTATATCTTAGCCAAATAAATGAAGTACTTTTGTTTATGTACAAAACGTAAACCTGTGTATTTTCTAAGCATAGGTAGTTTTCTGTTTTATAATAATGTATAGTTTTTATTGAAATTAGATAATATATATATATATATATATATATATATATATATATTATTTTAATATTTATTTCTGTATTTGCACAATACCTTATATTGTAAAACAAATTATGTTCTTTTGGTTTTGACAAAAACAAAAAAGGATCATAAAAATGAAAAAAGCTATCAATAACAAAAAATTCAGTTTACTTTTAAAAGATTAACAATCAAGATGTGTGATCTTTTCCAATATTTTTTTTTAAATAACAAACTACCAACATTTTTAGACAGATGCATCATTTCTGAAAATGTCCTCATTGTTGTAGAAGCATAGATATGGTCAAACAAAAGAATAGCAGTGTTTAGAAATGGTCAGGTTATAAAAAAAAAATGTCTTATTGCTTCTAACATCTGAAATTTAGTAAACATATAAAGTATATGTCTGGGATGGATTTTTTTTGAAAAGCATAAAAATGCACTTATATTTTAAAATTTAACTAGAAAAGAAATACTTTTTTTTTTTTTTTTGCTAAAAAAGAAGTATAAAGCAAAACATCTTCTAATTTAGAAATTAATCAAAAGATTTGCTTATCATTTTACAGCTAAAGATCTATATTATTAAGTTCCTGAACTAAAAAATAGGCTGAATATTTATCTATTCTTTAAACACTGGGATTCAATTTATAAATATGAAATTTTCATTTTCTTTTCCGCAATAAAATAATTATAAAATATTTTTTAGTGAACAGATTACTTGCATTCTAATTCAGGAACTGTGGAGCATATCGAGAAATTATTATAATAATTTTAGAAAATAGCATCTGAAGATGTAAAATAGCATTAAAATGTATGTAAATGCAAATATAAAAATCAGTGTAACTTCCCAAAAACCGGACTTAGAAACAAAATTCTTATGGTTTTACAAAGAAACTTGCTCAAACATTATTAAATTTTTTAAAAAAAATCAACTTTTTAAGGTAATCACTCACTTTAATATTCAGAAAATTTAATAAAAACTTGCTTATTAGCTTATATATATATATATATATATATATATATATATATATATATATATATATATATATATAAACAAATTTTACTTTAGCTTTAAAAAAATATGATTACATATTTTGTGAAGAAATAAATATAATTTAACTTCTGATTTCTCTACATAACAGAAACAAAGTTGTGCAATTAAAAATCTAGCTCTGAAGTTAGAAGCAAAATGAAAATAAAAAATGCCAATAAATGCATTTTCAAAAGTGCTTTTTGAAGCCACAAATAGACAATATATTGGATTATTTTGAAATTTAACAAAATTCTTGAAATGTAGAATTTTATTCAATGAACTGTTTAAAAAATTTTAAAGTTTAAATTAAAGAAAAGAAAGCACTTTATTTTTTCTTTACCAAGATGTTAACAGCGTTAAAATAATATGACTCAATGATTCAAAATAGCAATAATATTGTTTTGAATTTTATTATAAAAATCATTATGATAATATATTATGCAGTTACAAATTATGTCCTAAAACTAATTTTTTAAAAATTACTAAAACTAAAGGGGGGGAAAATAGATTCGTTCAAACAAAATTTGATATAACTGTAAAAACTATTTTTTTTAATCTTTAAAACAGTGTAAAAATAATTTTTCCACCACGGTACATTAATGTTACGGCAACAAAATTTAAAAAATCTATTTTTATTTTTTTTAAATTAAAATTATAACTAAAATTTTGAAATATTCATATTTTTTTAAAATATATTCAAACAGTATGGAAAGTCAACAATTATGGCACAGTAAGTATTTCTTACTGCCCCTTCCGGATAACTATTTCAGTATTTCAATAAATGGCAAAGCACATTGTTGAAGAAAAAGGGAGCAGAAATGAAATCTCATGAGCGTTATCTTAATATGTGCTGGCACCTCTGGATTGCTTGTACAAAATTCTTTCCTTTTCTTGATACATCTAATAAACAAGTGTATACAATTATGCTTTCAAACTACTGTATTCAACATGTGGGGAAACAAAAAGTTGTATTTGATCTTTTCAGAAAAATTAAGCACTTTTAAAGGACCGTTTTTCAAAATTAAGCATTTTTAAGATGCTTAAAAATGATTTTCAAATGTAAGCACTTTTCATAATGCTACACACTTTGTTTAAATAACATTTAATTCTAGAAAGCACAGAAGATATTCTATTTTGTTTTAAAAAATTTGAAAGTAATATCTTTTTAAAGTAATACATTTCTCATAATTCAATGATTTTTAAGCATATGAGGATAAATCAAACCAATTAAATCATATCAAAGATATGTACTAAATACACTTGATATGCAGTATAAATTACTGTTTCATTGAAAGTGTTTTATCTACATTTAAAGATATGTCAAAAAAAAAAAAATCTTCATTGAAGAGAGGTGCTTTTGTTGGCCAAGGATCATAAGATTATAAATTTAAGAATGCTATTAATAAACAGGATCTTAAAATTTCATGCATATCAAAACAGATTCAAATTTTAAAATAGAGAGATCTATTTGTGAAATCTTATGTATACATAAAAAAAAAGGAGGATTTTAAGAATTATTAATAATAAAATTTTCCAAAGTATGGAAGGAGTTGAAAATGATAGAACAGATTATGCAATGACATATTTTTAAAGCAAACTTTTAAAGAAGGGGGGGGGGGGGGGAGGAAGCACAGTATTTAACCAGTGAATATTATGTATAAAACCCACAGCATTATGAATAATAAAAACAAATATTTTATTATAATGAATTTAATAAATTATACTGCCAATTTTTCTGACTAATATTGTCTATGTTAAATGTAAAAAAATTGAGAATGCAAAAAATAAAATGAAACTTAAAATTTACATTCATTTACCTGTTGTAGTTACAACTGTAGGATTATAAATACATTTCCCACTTTTATCTCTAACATAATCAGGCATGCAGACACAAGTGCCAGCTGGTTTTGACTTGTCTATTTGTTGACATAATTCATGCTCAGGACAAGTACTACTTTTTATAGAACAATTCATGTAAGTCTCAGCAGCTAAAATAGATAATGATATAAAATAGAAATAAGGAGCAGAATCTAATGAATAATCTCTAAAAAAAAATAACATTATTTCACATTGCTATCATAGAAAAAATCAAAACATTTTAAAAAGTTATATATATACATACATAAAATTCTGCTCACTGATTATTTTAAATTAATATTCAATAGTGCAATTATTTATAACATTTCTTCATAAAATCAGCTTTCTGAGAATAGGTGAACAAAAGAAACAAATAGCTGATCATATATTGCTTGATATAGGTGTTATTGGAGTTTAAAAAGGCAGAATTATTTAAAATTAGTACTGTTTTCAGAGCAATACATTTTGATTTGATTTCAATTTAAGTGAGTATTCTTATTCACTCATTTAAGGAAAAAAAAAAAAAAAAAAAAGAGGCCAGTATTATTTGTGCAAGATAAGATACTATCTACATATTTTTGGCCAGTAACAGAATCTCAGTTCAATGTCACATTCTTCCATATATTCTATTTGCAGATATTCTAATTACAAATATTTCCAATATAAGTGAATACTTTCATCAATTTGCAAAAACATTTGAGCCAGAAATATCCCTATACAGATTTACTAGGAATTCCAAGACATTGTCTTATATTTTTGACCAGTTACAGAATCACAGCTCAGTCTCACTTGCTTTTAAATATTCTAATTATACAAATTCTGAATTAAGTGAATATTTTCATTCATTAGCAAAAAATTTGGGATAGCAGTATCCTTAAACAATTTTACATGGAGCTCCAAAACACTATCTACACACATGTGAGCACTGATAGAATATCAGTTCAGTACCATCTCTTACCATAATTATAGAATGAATGATTAGACTTTTTGATGTAGATGGACAGTGCACCAACTCTATTGCATAAAGTACTTCACACTTTTTCAAGTTGATAAAGAAAGAAAAAAATTAACTTTCACAGGCCTTGTCTCAACTGTTACCTGACCATCTCATTGTCTGAAAAATTTGTATATGTTCTTAATTTGACATTAAGGAATACTCATATCGTGGGAAATTTCTAAATGCATTTTCATTCTCTCACATCAATTAACTAAACATTTGTTGCTTTTAAACCAAATTGTATCTCTAACTTACAGCTTCATGAAAACTGGCAGCTCTCAGAAACCAATTAAACTTTTAATAAACAAATTTTAAAATGCATCCATTATTCAACTTATTGTTAACTTCTTATCCACATATTTCATTTTCAAATTTATTCACAGATGTCTAATTGATATGCAATAATATTTGTGATTTTTGTGTGCATAAATATCATTCAACAATTAGTGATGTTTATTAGTAAGAAATTGTATTAGCAGCTATTTGCTAAAATCTGAAAAAAATATGCATAATAATAAAAGTTACTTTTAATTTATACAATTTTTATTTATTTATATATTTGAGCATTTTCTTGTCTTATCATATATCATGAACAAAAAAAATTCTATTACTATTTTATTTTTTTTATTTTAAAGCACAAACAATCAGGAAAATGGCACAACATGATAAGATTAAATCAGCAAATAAGCAATTTCAAGCAGAAGAAATAAGGAGTCACAATTAATTAACTCAAAATTATAGAGCAAAAAGAATTTTTTTTTAATTCTAAAATTTTACTTTTAAAAGTTCTAAAAACATTAATTAAAGCATAAAATTACATAAACAAAAAAAATTTCATTTTAGAATAAATGTTTTGTTGATTTCAATCTTTGACCTTGGGAAAGAAACACTGGTACATGTCTTCAACCATCTACAACTCCAATTTTCATGCCACCGAAAAAGAAAATTTTAATATTTCCTAGGATTTCCTGATGTTATTTTAAATGTCACAAAATAGTTATATTCAGGCCTTTAAATGAATTTCATTTTCTCCCTTTTATATATTTCATAACACATCAGATTTTCAATGCTTACAAGCGTCTTTCATTTCATGAAAGAAACAAATACATTCATATTTTACAAAAAAATCTGCTTTCTTGACTCTATTATTGCAATTATTGTTAAGAACATAAAAAAAAAAGTCAAAATGCTTCAAATGCAAATATTCAATTTCTTGACATTACTGTAGAGATCATGATACAATTATCATTTCTTTTAATAGTTTAGTTTTAAAACAGTATATTATTAACTTATTTAACAAATTGAAATATTTAATTTCAAAATCTTCATGTGAAAAAAATAAATAAATGGGAGGGAGGGGGATGGATTCAATTAGACATATTTGTTACAAAACTCCTTTTACAATCTAGCACATTTACCAAGCAATCAGAATACATAACAAGCATGTTACAATGCAGGAAATCTTAGAAATGCATTTAAATTTATACATTCATTCTCATTTATAAATTTAAATTATTAAAATAAAATAAATAACATGATAGAACAATAAAAAAGCAAACTGATGTTGATCAATAACACAAAATATTATCAATCTCTGTGTCTATTTATATAAATATGTTTGCTATATGTACCTACCTTCATTTAAAAGCAAAGGAGAGCGCATCAGAGGCAATGTTGTAACTGATATGTCTTTAGTGATAAAAGTTGCAGAACTTGTGGATTGTGTATTAGCAGAACATGAAGGCATTGGAAAAACTACATTATGAAACACAGGGTAATGCATACTTGGCAAAATAGTAGGTAGCAAATGGAGCAAAGGAGAAGATGGACTATTAGAATGAATTTCCAGTGAAAGACCAAGAATGAAACTGCCTTTATCTTTTTGTAGGTCAAGCTTGCCACCTAAGTTATCTATATAAATAAAGGGTTTTTTTTTATAATAACAATGATATATTTCTTGCCAACATGTAAAAAAATATAAGTTATTAAAAATAAATATTAAAATGGATAATTTTAACAAACAAAAACAAAATATTTCTTGCTTTTTTTTTTTTTTTTTTTGCTATCTGAGATTACTCTAATACAAAATCATTAAGATCTTCAACCAAAGAATGCATTAATTTAGCAAATCAGATACAGTAATAAATGTCATATATATGTATATATATATGGACTGTAAATAACATTTTAGTATTTTTTTTTGGCTCATAACGAGACTGTAATATAATAGATATATATTATTCTTCATAAATATCTATTATATGGGATATAAAAAAAACTATCATAGCTCTATAATATTGCAATGATATTTTCACAACAATATGTGGCATTCAAAATATTAAATAGAATTGTGGAGATGCTGTACAATATATAACAACTGTTGGACTCTAAATCTAATTTTCATAATATGTTGGTACTCTGACTGTAAAGACAGGAAAAAAAAAAGTAACAAAACACTTAAATTACAATGAAATGCTTTGTTTCCATTAAATGTTACAATTTAAATCCAAACACTCAATGTCTTGAAATTATGGGTTCATATATAATGAAATAAATCAAATAAAAAAAATATTAAGAACACTAAATATGAAATCCTTAAAATTTACGATGCATTTCCTTTGTACAGTAACAAAATAAGCAAATAAATACCTTTATAAACAATTTCAAGGATCATTTTTTCCTCACAACTTTCATTTAAAAAATCATTTATCAAAATGCATTAAATATTAACTGAAAATGCGTGATATACTGATCCCTGTTTACAGCAAAAGAAAATGTCACTGATATATATATATATATATATATATATATATATATTAAAATACAATTGCAAAATAATTTGATTAGCAGATCCAATTTATTCAATTAATTATTGATTTTATCAATTAATGATTAGCATCATTGAATAAAAGCTAATTGCACTAACAGAGAAATATCATTTTAAAAAAAAATCAGATTCAATAATTTATTAGTGCCCTTCTAAAGTTGTTTTAGCTCCCATTGAAAATATAATTTTAATTGGAAATAAAAATTTAATCCAACTATATTTGTCTACTGAGCAAAGTTTAATTCACAGCATAAATTTTATAAGATAAATGCCTTTTCTTTTACATCTTAAAGACAGGGGAAAAAAAAAAGTTTAGAACTAAGAGTAGAATAAGATAAACTGATCTTATAGTTTTCATTTCAAAGGCTTTTGAAAAAGATATACTTTAATGAATAATTGCACTTTAATTAATCTCAAATTTTAAAATAAACTGATCTTTTACGTATGTTTAATATAATTTTTAAGTTTAATTTCTAAAAATTGATTCACAAGAAATATGTAGACAGCTTGTAGGCTTGTACACAGCATTTTATATAATGATGCATATAAGGTACCCATTGTTCCCAAAATCTTTAACAAAACCACAAGATACTTTCAGATACATACAGAGAAGGATAATTTTTAGAACATTTTTATGCCACAAAGCTTTTTCCAGTAAAATACATAAATTGAAAGTATTAGTAATTATTGATTAACACAGGAACTTCATTCAATGATTATGAAATCCATAAAAATTATCAAAAGATGTTTAAATCAACTGATTTAATATCATTGACTTTGCCTCTATAATAAGCTTTAGTATAATCACAATAAATCAAATTTAATGCATTGAAAAGAGTATATTTGATCCAGATATTGATATGCTATGATTTTTAAAATTATTAATAAATTCTAAAATTCAATTGATAGATCGTGATAGGAAATAAATATTTATAAAATCTACAGTATTTAATAAAAAGTGATTAACAAAAGTAATTGATAGTTATTACAATAATTTATGTAAATAAGTCCAATTTAAAAGATGATACACAAAGAATAAATAAAAATATGATAGAATGATATTAATGTGAAGTTATTAAAAATCAGAAGTAATCTAATAAATTTATTCATAAAGTATTACAAAATACACATATTGAAATTTTTACAGTTGTTTCAGCATGTAAAAAATTTATTTTTTAAGAAATGTTAAATTAGAATATAAGTTATCATAACAATCACAATAACTTTTAGGTTAAAACAGGTCTTACCATTTAATGAAAAAACATCGCCATGGTAAAATTTTCTCTTCCACTGATTAATACTTAATTTTGGAATGTCAACTTCTACTTCAATGCTTGAAGGGTTTTCACATGGATTCATATGTATTCCGCTTCGAATTTCATACCCCTGAAAGCAAGATAAAAGTATGTTTAAAAAATAAGAAGAGTTCAAAATTTCAATAAAATATAGAATATTTAATTTTTAAAAAATCTGAATAGATGAAATTAAAAAATATATTTAATATAAAAATTACTTTTCAAAAATATTATGACAGAAAATTTTGTAATAATCAACATGATGAAATAAAAGACTGCAATGAATGGTTGGAAACCGATATTTAGAAAATGTATAGATTTGTCATTGAACAAACAAGAAAGATAAAGACAAGTACTGATTTCTCCTAAAAGTGTGTTATCAATTCATTAAGATAAAAACACCATCAGATCTCCATGTAGAATTTATACAAATGACCAATCATAAAATTTACAATCAAATTTATCATTTTTATAATAAAGCATTTCCAATTTTGAGAGCAAAGATGATGTTATAGCAATTTCATGTTACTTTTAAGTAATTTTAAAATAACTATGTACTAAATAGATGAAAATAAAGCATTCATGCTTCAGTTCTGCACATACAGAAAACTGTTTTAATCATTACAATTCACTGTTTCATTATTTCTTCCCTAATAAAATTAGCTACTAATAAAATTTAAGCAAATAATTCTTGCAGTATGATTTAGAAAATGAAATTTTATTTTAATAAATGTTTGACAAAGTTAATTTAGATTTCAGTAACTATACAAAAGTTGATCGATAGCATTTTTCCCCCTTATTAACCATTTTAAATGATTAATAGGAAATTGTTATATTAGATAGTAGATCAAGAATTTTATATGGACAGGTCATTAAAAATATTTATAAAAATATACGTATGTCTAAAAAAATTCTAAATATCTATCTTGAGATAATATATGATAAATCAAATCCAGATTAATCTAGAAATTCAATTTGACTGCATCAGCGAATTATATTTTAGAATTGCTCCAAGATCAATCATTAAATTCACTTTTTCAATGCAGATGCAAGAAATATTGTACTGCAGAATGTTCCATTTGCTTATAGCATCCTTTACATTACATTTATGCTACTAAACAATAAGTCACACTCTACTATTGAGAAAATCCTTCTCTTTTCCAATAATCATTTTACACTAATCTCGTATTTAGTCTGCTTATAATTGATAAGTATATTACATATGAATGAAAATAAAAATAATAACTTTACACAGATAAAGAAAATCACAGATTTTATTTCCCAATTATTTTTAAAAATTGAAGAATCATTCCTCATTAAGCAAAATACCCATTGTTAGAGAATATTTGATATCTTCCAGCCTATAACCTAATCAGATATAAATGATTTTTCATTCACCTGTTTTCTTCCTCAAGTATAATGAAGCTACAATTTTTTTGCATAATATTCACAAGTTGCTGCCACAGCTTGCCATTAAAGACATTATTCATGGAAGAATTGTTTAGACATATTTCAATGTTTATATTTTGTTAAAATAGCATGAACTAAATGCAAAAATATAAATTCAGATTTTGCCTTTCTCTCAAGATAATTTATTTAATTGTCGATTATTAATGTAACTGAAGGCAATCATAAAAGAGTAATAAATAAAGAACACTAATCTTGAGCACATAAATTATGAAACAATTAAATTTTAAAAAAGTAATAATAAACGTACTCAAAATAATAATGTTGCCAAATGATAAAATATTCCAAACGTAAAAATCTTCATAAACCAAAATAAAAGGAATAACAGAATAAAACATATATATATATATATATATATATATATATATATATATATATATATAATATTAGCACATCATACCATTATTTTCCCTTTAAATCTAAATTAGTTTTATTACAAATATCTAATAAAGAGCAAATTTCTGAATGATGCAGAAAAAATAAAATGAAAGATATTATAACACAGGGTATTAATAATTAAAACAAATATATTAAAAATAGAATTACAATAGACAATATTATTTGCAGTTTTAATTTTTAAATCTTTTATTTTTTGTAAATAATTAATAACATTTACTGAAAAGAATTAAAAACATTCTCATAAGACATACTCAATAACTTACGTATTTTTCTAGAAAACAGCTCATTCCAGAACAAGTAACAGTGTGCGTACAATTAATCTGTAAAACTGTTTCTTTCAGTTTGTCTTCGATACTTTTCCACGGTTGACATTGCTCATGCTTTTCATCTAAAACACCAGACACTAATCCTGTAAGGGATTAAAAAACAGAAGTAAAAGAAAATTAATAATTCAAAATAACATATAAGAATTTAGTTATGCGTAACAGAAATTTTTTGGCACAATTCTTACCCAAAAGACAAAAAAGGATAACATATATCATGATTTAAATATTTCGAGAGTATTTCTTTTTAAAATATACCAATTATTCCAAAAGCAAAAAGATGCACTAATCGCAGTTCTCCAGATTACTAAAAGTAATTTTGCCTTAGTTTAGAGACTTATTAAAGGAATCCAAAATGATCCTTTAAATGAAATAAATTTCAAATTCTGATTTCATAAAGCAACCATGATATGATTTAAAAAATTCATTCCGCAGGAACAGACGAAAACAAATATTGTTTTCATTATTTAAAGCGGTTACAGTTTCAATGATCCACGGAAAATAATAATAAAAGAATGGATGACAATCCATCATGATCTAGATAAATATTCTGTCCCATTGTTTTTACAATTTTTTGAAGAAAATTATACGATAAAATTATAAATATAACTCATATATATTATTTCATACAATTTTATATATTTAAATTTCATATAGAGATTGTTCGCTAGAAGGTACTTACTTGTCAATTATTTTAAAAGGAAAAATATTAGGTTAATTAATATAAAATTTGAAATTTACAAATAGGGATAGATTTTATATTTTATAAATACATACATATAATTGTTAGAATACTTCAAATATTTTGAATATTTATTGTAGTAGTTTGCTTTTCGGTGAAGAATTCTTGCCGAGAATTATTGATGGCGCCTGGGACTCCAAAGGAAATCGCTTGTTCGCGTGCTTCCGGAAAAACAAAAGGTAACTTCCGGGAGTCAGTAACGAGGAGTTGTTTATTTCTTTGAAATTTGAAAATATAAATGCTTATGTTATTCGAACATTTTAGTAGCAAAGTATTATCTAATACAATGAAACAAATGTAGGTTCAGTAACGCCCCATAGGCTAAACTAACCATATTAGTTCTATAATGTGAAATTAAGTTATAAAAACGTGCTTAGAGTATATGTGTATCAAAATAAAATGTCTATTTCGCTTGATGTTTTTTGAAATTTTTTTCATAGCTATAAAAAGTTTTCTGAATGTTATATCTGTATCATTGAATTTCAAAAAGATAACTGTCTCAAACGTCACTGTAAAACATTTTTGTTATCGTAAAAAACAAACAGTCAGTATTTTATACAAATATGTAAAATTCCTATTCTATGAGCACGATTCATAAAAAATTGCTCTTTAGAAGAAAATAAAACTCGTGACTCATGAAATGTAATTAATTATAGTTTCAAACCTGCCCGAATAATTAAAATGAACGTGAATTCAAACCAAAATATTAACAATCTCACGATGTAACGCAATAAGATTAATGAAGAAAAAAAATTATCGCCCAAAAGCCGTATTTGTGCCTATAATGTCAATTTTTTACTGTAAAATTTTTTTTGGTAGCTTTACATCAGATTCTTTTGCCATGTAAACATACATGTGCTAATTATATAACCCTCACTGTTTCAAGCATTTGAAATAACCGTTTAAAATTTACATCTAGAAATAACATCTGTGAATATATATTAATGCATGCATATTAGAAGACTGGTTTAACATAATAATTTACTTTTTATCCTTTATTATATTTATGCTAATATTTTGATGTTTCCCATAGCTTTACTGCTCATACAATCAAATTTTTTTAAAAAGCATTTCAACAATTATGTTTTTTTACCATTTCTTGGAGTAATCATGTATATATATATATATATTTTTTTTGTAAGCATTATTGATGCAGTTAAAATTTTATATACCTAGAAATGACCAAAGTCTTCAATGTGACTAATCTTTTGTATGATTATTGAAATAGGTGCATTTTTATCTACATTTTAGATGTAAATTATTTAATAAATACTTTCAATTGTATACTAAAACATATAAAAAATTTATTTAAAAAATAAAAATAAGAGTTATTCTAAAAGTGTTTTATTTTTAAATTAATAAATAATTATTATGTGTTATTTAATCATTTTTAGTACTTTGTTGATTGAATTGACTCAGAATTTTTATAAAAAAACTAATAATTAGAAAACCTATTATTTCAAGAAATTATTCTCATATTTAATATGATAAGAATTTTTTTTATTAAAATATGCAGTAATCAAGAATAGATATTCCTAAAAATTATTAATGTATTTTTTAAAATTAAAATTATATTTTGAAAACATCAGAATACCTTGAAAGTTAATCTGTATAACTATATATCTTTACAACCTGATTTTCAGCTACTAATTCTGGGTTGAAAAAAAAAAAAAAATGTTATTGTTTCAAAAATATAATTTAAATTTTCATATTTATGTAATCACTTTTCTATAATTTCATCATAAACACATATTCTTTATACAATTTATTTTAATTTAGCATTTATAAATTCCTTAAATTAATCCTTTATTTATTAAAGGATTTTAAGGAAAGGAATAAAGGATTTTTATTAATCCTTTATTTATCCTTAAATACACTTTAGTTGCTGTTTTTATAAGAAAATAAAATCATCATATAGTTTTTGAAAGACTGAAAATTCACATGCAATTTAAAGTAAAGTTATTTCAACAAAATCTATCCACATGTCTAATGTTATTTAAATTTTTTTCCCTTCATTTTTTTTTTTTTTTACATGCATTGTTATACTTATTTTCTATACACATAACCTAATCAAACATATTTTCATGTACTTAAGCTTAAATAGCTGAATCTCAATTACTTTATTTCATTTGAATATTCTTTATCTTTTATTTGTAGTGTGATTCTTTTTTTGAAAAATGTTGAATTTAATTTTACTCCAATAGCTGTATTATTATTTTTAGAATACTCAGAAGCTGATACTTCATGACAGACATGTCCCTTGTGGACCTAGGCAAGCGGCTCTTGGAGTCTGCTAAGCTTGGGGAAACAGAAGAAGTGCGAATGCTTATGACAAATGGTGCTCCATTTACAACAGATTGGGTATGTAATTTTCAATTGAAATTAATAGAAGTAAGATAATCTTTTCCAATTCTTACTATTATAGAAAGTCATTTTCAAAAAAATATTATAAATCATGAGGAATAATTAGAATTTTTTTTAACATATATGTAGATCTTTATAAAAATTTCTATTTGTTTGAATTTTAACAGAAAATTTATCCTTAAATTTAGAATTATTAATTAAAAATAATTTGGGGGATTATAACTGTTTGTGATAGAATAATTATTTTTATACTTTTATTAATATTGTAATAATCTCATTTTCAAATATAGCAAAGAATTTAGTTATGGAAAATTTATTTGCTCTAATCTCAATCACTTTAAATATTTGTTTTATATTTGTTAAAAAATTTATGTAATTTTTCTTTTCTTAGTTATGGAATCCTAACCATAAATTATAAAGTAATCTTTACATTTTCTGTTGAGGTTTTTTAAATGATTATTTTTCGGAAATATTTCACCTGGTGTCCTTAGTTTTCTAAAATTTATATTGGTGATGTATAAAAAAAATGTTAGACATAGATTTATGCATTTTCAGAATTGAATTTCATCATTCTTGAATTTAATTTTCTTATATATAATAATTCTTCAATGTCTATATTATATTAAGCACTTCTTGTATATATTTATTTTTATTTTTCATTAGTCATATTTATGTTTGGCTTGATTCATTATTTATAAAATCAGCATTTTTTTCTTCATGTTTTGGGATGATTTAAAGAGTAAAAATTTACAAGCATAATTTACACATTTCTAAGAAAGTTTTTCTCCGTCCATTTCTTTAAAAAATTCTGAAAATCTATGCAAATTGTTAGTTTACTGTAACGTGATAAATAGCATTATGCGTTCTAATCAATATTAATTATATATGTTGCTATGCACAATTAAAAATACAGGTCTATCAAACATGGTTGGGCAAATGTCAAATGGTCCAACATAAATAACCTATTATTTCATTCAAATTGCAAAACAGTTAATTAAAATCTTAGAAATGTACTCAATATTTGTATTTCATATTTTAGTTATCTAAGAGATGTTTTAATATCCCCTATGCCTTTATTTATTTATTTATTTATTTATTTTTTTTTTTTTGTACTGCTATTATTATTGTTTCAGACAATTTATAGAAAAATGATCTTCAGAATTAATATGCCCAAAAACTTACAAGAGTGTTTTTACAAATTTATATTATTCTAACCACAATATGCATTGCAGTGAATAGTCACCACTGCACAGAAGAAATATAGTGGGATAATGCGTTTCACTACATATTATCTGAAGATCAAGATTATTGAACATTTGCTTCTAAAAACAAAATTATTATGCTTCTTCAATTACTTCTGGAATTGAGATTTTTAAACTTTGAAAGTAACTTTTTTTTTAAAACTTTTAAAGTGTCCAAACTTTTAAAGTAACCCATATTTATTAAGAACGATTTTGAAGGCATATTTCTGTTTTTTTCAATTTGCAGCTTGGCACTTCTCCTTTACATATGGCAGCTCATTATGGGCATGTTGAAACAGCTGAAGTTCTGTTAAGAGGAGGTATCAGTAGAGATGCTAGAACTAAAGTTGATCGTACACCACTCCATATGGCATGCCAAGAAGGTCATTTGGAAATTGTAAAACTACTACTCAGTCATGGTGCAGAAATTGATGCTAGAGATATGGTATGTTTCTAGTCTGTTTATTAATAATAGCCATATTTGAAATGATTTTTTGAATGAACTGTGATAAATTTCGGTCACAATGTTCTTCTTTATTTTTCTGACTGGTATCATGATTTAATTATTTTAAATCCCTAAATTAAAAAAACTGAACTTGTTATCTTAGAATTTGTAACCTTATTAACGACAGCATTTTCTTTTTTATTGATTTTCATAATCTGCTTACAATCAGTTATCAGTTACATAATTTACTGCATATTTATAATTGTTTTAAAATATGCAGGTCAAGTGCTTTAAAATATCATAAAGGATAATATTAATATTTAAAAATAAAACTAGTAGGAGTTTTTGATATATTTTCATTGAAAACTCTTTTGAATCTGATTCATGTGATGTAATTGTAGGACTGCTGTAACCTTTAATATATTCACAGACAGTTTTAAAATATATGTACAACCAGCAACTTCAAATTTTTATTTTCTGGACTAATGTGACTTTTTAAAAAAAAATAATAGCAATATCGTAGTGGGTGTGCCAACTAAAAAGACTCAATTTTTCTTATTTTTTAATTGACATGAATAGCTGTAATTTGTATATACAGTGACATTAGGTCCTATGCAAGCAAATGACAATTAATCACATACACACACAAATCACAATCATAGATTGTTCTGTTTGTAAATCCACTATCTTTATTGTACTGTGGTGTATATCCTCATTTACTTTGAAATGCTTGATATTTAAATAATAAAGTGGTAAGATTTTTTACTTCAAGTATTTTAATCAAATTATTTTAATAAAACATTTAAGTTTGAAATTTGTTTGCTTTTATTATTAAATAGTAGAATTCAGATTTTGATATATAATAAGGATTGCTTAAATAAAAAAAGTTATTATTCTATTATAATTATCTGTTGGTGCACTATTACATTTTTGAAATAGGAATATATTTATTAATATTTGTTAAAATATTTTGTTCTTTGAAGCTATAATTGTGTTTCATTTAAATTTTTAAGTCTTATTAGTAATTATAAAGTCATACTGGATCTTATTGAATAATGTTGAAATACTGGCATATTGAAAACTTTTCTTTAGATTCATCAACATCATTTGCAATTAAAAATTATCAGGGGAAAAAAAAATAATCTGGACTGAAAAAAATTTGTTCACATTTTATTTTTAATAAACTTTTGAAAATTTATTTTCAGTTTGGGATTAACTTTCTTCAATTTGCTAATCAATTTTCAAATTTTATTTTATATAAGAAGTTTCCATGGCAGAAAAATGTTTAAAAAAATATTTTATTTCTAATATCAATGGTCAAATCTTAACAATACTTCTTTTACCTTTAAAATGCAGTAGGGAGAGCCTGGCTCTGTAACTATATAAATGCACTGACAGAACTCATTATTGGGAAGAATTATAGTTTGTTCATTTACCTTTTGCGCAGGGAAGCATAAACTTCTTCTGCCTAGTTAATTCTAGGATTAGTAATTTAGTTTTCTGCTTCAATATTTTTTTTTCTTGCATTTTGCTTGAAGATTAGAAATGCATAATATAAAATGATAATAGATTTTGATAGATTTTTAATATTGCTTCCCAAATAAAATGAGTTTATGATTAAATTTCCCATTGAAAAATGTATGGTTGCTGTACCAAGACATCTATGCTTGAGCTATTCATTTTGAATTGAAAAATTATATTCTAATATCTGTCATTCAAATGTGTTTCACATTTTATCTTTTGGTGATATTTAATAGAATGCATTTATTTCCTTCATAGTTAAGAATGACACCTTTGCACTGGGCAGTTGAACATAATAACTATTATGTTGTTCAACTTTTATTAAAGAATGGTGCAGATCCTAATGCTGTTAGCAAATTTGATAAGACTCCTTTAGATATTGCTGAAGATAATCAGTATGCTCATATTATAGAATTATTAAAAGTAAGTTAAAATTTTAGTTTAAATAATATTAATGTATTAATTAATGTAATTAATTTTATTTAAATAATATTAATAATTTAATGAGGATATTTTAAAAAGGATTATACTCTTATCTGCATTGCTACATGTATCCTAACATGGTTAGAAGAAGATTTATGAAGTAAAACACCTCTGTACCTCATTATCTTTTGCCTTGAGCATTTTTAATATTCATAGAAATACTTTGGCTTAAGATTTAATATTTAAATTTTGCCTCAAGTTAAACTTGAGATCAAGGCTCTTTTGTAGAAAAAAAGGCTTCATATTCATCTTAATGTTGTGCAGTAAAATGTATATGTATTTGTTTTATTCATTCATTCCTTATAATATATCCTTATACAATATATTCAAGATGTGATACAACTTTGTTATATATTAAAGGTTTTTACTTTTACTTATTATTTATTTTTTCATCCTGAGATTTCAAATTTTAAATATAAAATCCTCCTTTGTTAGACTAGAAATATTTTCCCACTATTCACTTAATAAGTGTTACAGTTAAAAAAGAAAATGTTTATATATATATATAATCCCATTTTGACAAACTATTTATGAAATGTGCAAATCTTGAAATTATATATAAGCATTAATATCTATTCTTTACTAATTGAAAGTAAAGCTGTGTTTACTAAAATAAAGGCATATTCTCATGTAAAATAAACTAATTTTAATTCTAAAATTAATGTTTTTCAAGATTTGTTGTATATTTGTCAGATAGTGAGATGTATTATTCTAGTTTTATGTTGATTAAATTTTTAAATCCTGTTTCTTGTTAAGAAAATTAACTTTGAAATTGAAAATTATTAGTTGATAAATAACAAAGAATCGTAAATATTGAACTAAATATTATCTGTTGTAATTCATATAGCAAGTGCTTTTTCCTATTATTTATTTGACATGGTAATATTAATTATGAATTGTTTAAACTGGCTTTATTATTGTCCCTTAATTTCATCTATTATAAACTTATTTTACAATATAAATAGATTTTGAATATATATTTTGAAAATATATTTAATGATTAATATTGCACAAGATACATAATTTTATGAATAAAAATTTGATGATTAATTTGGAAGAAAATATTGTCAGAGTCATTTTTAGATTAAATAATTATATTTAAATAATTTTATGTGATTTTTAAAAAATTATAATGCTGTTCTCTTTGCCATCACAAATTTGATTGATATTATGAGTTATTAAATCTGTTATTTTGAGATGCAATTCCTGATGAAAATGTTAATGGGAAAAGTATTCTAATATTGCTATTTGCAAATGTTTTGTACTACAACAATAAATATTATGTAATGATTTATATTGTTACTAGACAAATGAAATATTTTTCTTTAATTCTATTTTTTTTTTTAAATTTAGAATGTGGTATTAAATTTGTAAAATCTGATTTTAGTTTAATTTTTATTCTCTTTTGTCACTGATTTTTCTTATTTTTTGTGATAGAAACATCTAGAAGAGTCCAGTCATAAAAAGCAGTATGCCCAACCAAAAACAAAAATAATACAAATAACCCAACCAAGTGTGAACTCTGCATCACAAGCTTCAAACACAAGTGTGCCTTTATTTATTAAATCTGATAGTTTGCCAGCAACTACCATCCATAGAACTTTGCCTCAATCTGTTAGTGTAGCTTCTCCATTATTGACTGTTAACAGTACTTCAAAAAGTCCAAGTGGTGTTTCAAGCAGTGGTACAAAAGCTACTACATCATCGAAGCCAGTGTTTATTAGAGCAAACTTGGCAGATTTTCAGAAATCAACTGCAGCTAGCGCAAGTGTTCGTGTTACTTCATCTAGTGATTCCGAGGAAGGTAAGAAAAATTCAAATGTTTCTATGGTAGTGCTACAAGCTGACAGAATCAAATGACATTAATGATAGCTTTATATGCTGAAGAGGTGCCCCTTTTTAAGCTTTCAGAATTAGTGATAAAGCATTGCAAGTTCATTCTCACTAATATGATATGAATGATTAAGCTTTCAGATAAAAATTGTTGGACTGAAACTAAAATTTTATTTTATTGTTTTGAAGCAAAGACTTGTTTATTTTACTGTCACAGATCCAATTTAAACAGATGTATGATTTTAATTTCAAAATATTATGGAAAAATTTAGGAGAGATTGTTAAAAAGAATTAATTAATTAAGAAGAAGGAGATTTTAAAAAATGTGTTTTAATGTTTCTAGGTATGTTTTTTTTTTTTCATGTTAACTTGAATTAGCATGGATTCTTTTTTAAAGTTGGTAGTGTTTTTAAGTTGATTAACTTTAATTGCTATGTGGCTGCACTTTTGTATGCATAGATATTTTAATTTATTGCTGGATGTTTTACTTCAGTCAAATATTTTAGAAATAATTGAAATTATCAAGATTTTTTGTACTAAAATAAATTATAAAGCAGATTAAAATGTAATTTGGAAATAAATATCGACAAAATAAACAATTTTTAGTATTGCAATTTCAGAAAGAAATAAACTCTTAATAAATAACTTTGGAAGAAATTATCTTTAGGGCTTTTACAATGTAGTTATAAACCATTAAAACAAAGAATAATATGATAATGCAAGCAGTGTAGCTACATAAAAATTCAAGCAATCCAACTACATTCTTGAGTAAATTATATGGTGATATTCTACAAATGTATAATAATGGCAGTATATTGAAAATGATTTAATGAAAATTTTGCAATTTAAGCAAAGCATTTAATTATTTATTGTGCAATTCCAAACTTCTAGAAATATTTGAAGAAATGTGACAGATTTTATTATTAAAAGTAAGGATCCAAATTATTTTCTGATTATTAAAACAGGAAGCATTTGAAGTAGCAGAATTTCTGTAATTTTAATTTGAATCTGCAATAATATCGGGTCATCACAAATGTATGAATGAATTGAAATATACTATATAAATGCATATAGGACTTTCCACTGTGCACATCTTGAGCAAATAAAATTTTAAAGTAATGTTAATAGATTTTTAATCAGTTTTGAAATGGAAGGTAATAGTTACATTCTAGAGTTGTAAGATAAATTTCAGTGAAGTTTCAGGTTTTCAAATTGTATTAAAATTTGCCATTTGGTTTAGGAAACATTATAACTTACAGGATTCCTAACACAGTTCTTTCCAGAGTATTATTTTCAGTTATATTTAATTCTAATATTTTTTATCATAAATGTATAAATTTTAAATTATTAATTTTGAAATCATGTTTCTGTCTTCAAAGATTGGCCAAATTGACATTGCTCTGACAACTTTGAATATCTCATCATCTTTAAATGATTTAATAGCTGTTTTTATTCAACATAGTTATTCATTTTCAGCTTTCTTGGTAGTTGAATTTTTATAACTCTAGAGTTACCAAATTTATTATAATATAACAATAAAAAATTAATAGGTGGACTTTTTAAAATTTATTATTATTCATGCTGTATTTCAATAATGAATTGGTAGGTTCTATCTGTCTTTTGAAAAATTTAGTTTTAAAATGTGATAATTATGAAAGCCATCACTAGAGTAAAAATTAATGTCTTTCTCATACATTTTGATTTTTTTAGTATTATAATACTCTTTTCAGATTTGTATTTTCTTTAAATTAATTTAATTTCATGATAAAAAATGTTGTAAAATAAAGACACATTTAAATAAAGGGTTTTATTATATTTTTTGAAAAAAATTAAACATTATGTATATATTATTTAAAATAAAAATGTCACCTTTGATTTTAAAAATATTTCATATGTTATGCTGTTTACTATCATGAACTTGTATGTATATTTCTTATTCCTGTTGCAAATTACAGGTGAAAGTAATGATCCTGGTTGCACCAATGTTTTAGCTACTCTTGCTGCTTTAGCCGAAGCTACTGCCCCAAATTCATGTAAGCTATTGTATTTCTAGTCAGTTTATTTTCATTTAAAAATATGCATAAAACTGAATAATATTTTTAAAATTTTAGTTATAATAACTTGATATTTTATTGTGACAGATTTTTTTTTTTTTTTTTTTTTTTTGTATAATTTCAATTTTTTTTCTTCTTAATTATACAGCAATATCTACAGCAGATGCCATGCAGTTACTAGAAATGAATGGTATTACAATGTTACCAACTGATAACAGCACAATTGTTGCTTCTGCTTTAGAAGGTGGCCAAACAGTATCTTTAACTGGTAAGGATGATTTTTTTTATTATGAAGAATTATTTTATAGTAATTTAGAAAAATAAATGCATGATAATTTTCAAAGTTAAGTGCAGTTATTCTTACATGCTCATTTTTGCAGCTGTCAATTCACACAATTTAACTTATTTCAATTTTATTCACACGTTTTAACTTATGAAAGTGTGCATTAAATTACAAAAATATTGCATTCTAATAAAAATTCAAAATTTCCCTAACTTCTGGAATTCCAGAAGGATCTACGGGTGGTTGACAAAATCTGTTTTAAGAAATAACTAAAAGCTGTTCTGAATGACAAGAAATCATGTAGTAATTGCAAATATGTATCACAAAATTGAGAAAAAGGCTTTATATTTTTGTATTGAAAATAACCATTTCTTTATGGAACTGCTTAGCTTATTTTTATTTTTAATCTATTATTATAACCAACTTCAGAAGCATATTAGTTGAAATGGAATTAACTTTTGTTATATATCTTTTTATCAGTTCTTATATGACAAGATTATTATTTATATTTTAATTTATTAATGAAATTAGAAATATATAAAGACAAATGTACAATTTCCTAATAATGATAATTTTTATGTAATGATGGCACAGGTTTTATAAATTAATTACTTTGCTTGTTGCTAAATAAATTTTTAATTTGATTAAATTTCAAATTTTGTTATTTTCAAAGTATAAATTTTTATACTTTTAATCTACAGAGGCAGGAAAATTGGCTTTAACATGGGTAAAAGAACATCCGAATTTGAATAACTGCTCATCTGATGTTACTTCAACAACAAATGAGAAAAATGGAAATAATGTTACAAGTTCTCAAAGTGCCACATCAAACCAGGTATTGTAAATAATAAGTGTATGACTACATATTTTTTTTAACAAATGTCATTTCTTATTAAAAACACTACTTTTATAATTCACTGTCACATCAAACCAGGTATTGTAAATAATAAGTATATGACTACATATTTTTTTTAACAAATGACATTTCTTATTAAAAACACTATTTTTTATAATTAACTGTATATCACAAAATCATAAATAAAAACAATGCATTTAAAATGTTAAATTTTGCCTTTTAATATTTTCAGAAAGTTATCACTATTGTGGCTGATCAAGCTCGAATACCGTCCATTATTTCATCACCTCAAACGCCCATTGTTGTTCTAAGTAGGCCGTCTGTTTCCACAAAAGGTATAGTATACATTTATAGTGTTTTTTTTTTCCAATTATATTGTCTTTTATTTTTGTGTTCTCCAACCAAAAAAATTGAATTCATTTATTTCCCAGGAAACTCCAAAATCAACAATGATAAGTTAATTGATAGCTGAACATGAACAGTGCTGGACATGTGTATTTCTAAAGGAATATCAATAGATAAACTTATCCATTATCTTTTTGTAAAAAAAAAAAAAAAAAAAAAAAAAAAAAACGTAAAAATTCCAAATGTTATTCTGATTTAATGTGTCTTATTGGTATCAAAATTCAACATCAATTATTATTCAAAAAGCAAATTATTATTCAATTATTATTCTTGCACATTTCCAAATCAAAATCTATTCAACCACAGCCATGCATTTTTCAGCAGCATCTATCTTTTTTCTGCTTTGCAATATTTGCTTAAAAAATTTGTGACAAATTATTTTTCAACTCATAAAACATAGAGACATTGAAATAAGAATTTGAATGCATTCCAGTCTCATTGAATTGGATTTTTTATCTATCTGAAAAAGCAAAACAGAAATCAATCATCATTTTGAAATTTTATCACCATCCATGTTAAGTCATTTTTTTCAATTTTCAATGTTAAATCATAATTTTTCCCCCTTTAAAAAATTGTTTTCTCATAAAACTCAAGAAAATATTGTTTTGTGTAGGTAAACATAGAGCATTTGTTCACATATATCCCAAAAAGTTTATAAATCTAATTTAATTGACGAATATAATTATTTTGTTTCAGGAAAATAAACAAAAAGTCATTAAATGATGAGTCAGTTTCAAAATTTGTTCTTAATGTTATTGATAAAATAATGATTGATGGAATTTGTTGATTTTTTTTAATTCTAAATAAATTTACTTAATATGTACCATTTTTTTAATCATAATTCTCTCAAAGTATTTGTTGTACTCGTGGAATAGCTAAAAATTAGTTGATATGTTACATTCTAAATAAGAAATTGCAAGAAAAAAAGTGTGCAAAGTCCTCACTGATCTGAAAATTGTGTTGGTTTAGAAATGCTTCTGTTTTAACAAATTTCATTAATCAGAATATTTACTTCACTGAATCATATGATACTACTTGCATAAAAATTATTCTTCCAGCGAAGAATTTTGAATTGATATTTTATTTATTTTAAATTAGTGGAAGTATTTTACTGAAGTAGTTTATTTAACTTTAAGTGTTTGCAAACTATAAATGTTCCTAGTGATTTAAGATATTCACAGTCAAAATTATTAATATCAGTTCCTTGATAGTATTTTTATGAAATAAATTTTTGATGAAAACTTATCAATTATTGTGATGAATTTTTCATTGGATTTAAATTACATTGTTATTTATTTATTCATTTTCATTGAAGGATGTTTTTTATTGGTATGTATATATATATATATATACCTTCAATTTTTCATTATTGGCTTTAAACTCACTAATTCTTTGAAAGATTCATACATTTTCTTCACATTTGTAAACTATTAACAGCATTTGACAAAAAAAAAATCAATAATTCTAAAACTATGTATATTCTATTTTATGAAGCACTCATTCAATTAATTAATATATTAGGGCTTATCATCTCTCCATTTCAGAATATTTGCTTTTTATTCTTTTTATTTGATGCAGTTTAACCTTTGCATTCAGGTGTCTTCTCAGGCACGATTCAAGATGGTACATCATTTTGATGTTTTATTTATTTAATTTGATTGTTAAAGATACATAAAGAGTGGTAAGAAGATGTAAATTAATTTTTCATTGTAATTCACCTTAAAGCAATTATATATTTTAGGGGGAGAGCAATAAACAAATCTTTGTATTAGGTGAATAATTATGCTTTAAATTGCTCTTCCTATTGCAAAAGGTTTATCAAGTTCATAATACTTAAGCCATAAAAAAGTAATAAAAATTAAACCAAGCCAAAAATTTGAGTGAAAGAATTTAAAAAAACAAAGTATTTGTTATTCATATATATTTTTTTTTCTCTGATAAACTCCATGAATATATATATATATATATATATATATATATATATATTGCTGATAGATAATGTGAATTGCAATACATTGAAATATTTTTTCCCTCATTGTGCTCTCGAATGATTGTAATATTTGTGTGTGTTTTTGTACTTTGTGTGTATTTGTAATGCTTTTTCCTATAGTACATAACTTATCATTTCCCTCTTCATTTATTTGTAATCCTCATTACATAACTTTCTGAACATCTACTTTGGGAATGTATCTAATGCATTTACTTATGAAAAATGTTCGTTTTTATTGCAAATCTGTGCAGACAGAATTTCATTTCAAAAATAATTTGGATTTTTTTTTAAAGGGGAGGAAATGGTGTGAAAGTAAATTTGGAATTACATTTGTATATGAAGTTTATTGTCTTATTTGTTGTGATTTAAAATTTCAAAAAAAATTGTCTTCCAAGGCTTTTAATAAAAAAAAAAAGGAATATTCTTTTAAGAAACTCTTTGACCCTTATTTTAATTTTTAGTAAATTTTATAAACTCCATATGTTAAACACTAATATTCTGATGCATTTATTTTCTAATTGTATTCTGATATTTACTAAGCATGTATTTTTTAATTAGGGTATAGATTTGGAACTAGAATTTCTTCCTTTTTATAAACTATATTTTAAAACTGTATTACTATTTTCAGAATCAAATCCTCCTGCCAAGAGGATAAAGCTTTCATCTGGAAAGGACACATCCAAAGATTTATCAAATGGAAACTCATCAAGTTTGGTAAATATCTTTTCATTGCTCTCTGTTTTAATTTTGATACAATTTTTTTATTGTAAGAAATAAATAATGATATCTCTTTAATTCCTCATTAAACAGTGTTTACATAGCAAGCATGGACAATCTATGCTAGCAATAAAAGAATTAAATATAAAAAGGTGTAATACCTTTTTCAATATTTTAAATTTTAAAAAAGTTATACTGGTGTTATTTGTAGATCAGTGACATAATTTTAAATCAGAATGAATCTATCTTTGTAACTACTAATCTTCTCACCAATGTAGCTGTTAATCAGAAATGATAATAAATACTTAAAATGTGTCTGTAATATTGAGTTAAGAAATTTAGGACAAGCTTTTTTTTTATTTTGTATTTTTATTTATTTATTGAAACAGTGACACTAATTAAACATCAACTAAAATGAAAAAAAAAAAAAAAAATTACTCTTTTTCCGATTTGTTAAATTATTTTTTCAATATTTATTTGGTTATTGTATAGTTCTCCACTGAAATTATAGCATTTTTTAAAATTATTTTAAATACATTTTGCTAAAATACTTTTTGCTGTTGTAATGAAACTAAAACTAATTTTATTGTTTATATAAATGAGTATTTAATCATTAGCTGAAAATCTGTGATTAAATTTGATATATTTTCTTTCAGAATGATCTTATCTGATGATGAAATACCTTTTTTTTTATTGAAATTGCATTTTTCTTTATTTTAAAGTTATTCCTTTAATAGATTGAGTTTTAAATTTTTGTCCATTTCTTATCACTGCTGTTTTTTGTTACTACATAATTTAATCCCATAAACAATATAGCTTTCTTAACAACTTACATTTTGTTTTCTCACTAAAGTGCATTTTATTTATTTTTTATTTTGATTGACATTTTTTTATTTATTATTAGGTATAAAATTCAATTTAAAATAAATTTCACTGCTGCATGCATAGATTAGAATTTGAATAATTCTATTTATAAATCTTGTATTTCTTATGAGTATGATTCAGTTCAGCTAGCATGTTAAGGATTAGTTGAATTATTATCATTTTGAACTTGACATAGAAGTTCAAATTTTATGTGAAACAATAAACTTATAATTTAGGAGATAAATAGAAAAAAAAAGCAACAGATCAATATTAAGAATCGAGGGAAATATGCAGAATATTTTGAAGTTTTAAAACATTTTGCTGGGGGAATCATTAAAACATACTGCATATAAAAGATCTGATTAAATTAATTAAATCCATATATGGTTACTTTTATAGTAATAAAATTGATTAGAGGAACCTCCACTATTAGTGATATTTCTTCTAGTTTCCTTCCATTTAAAGCCATTTATTTAATAATCACTTGAATTATTTATTCATGTTATAATAACCAAGCTTTAATTTAATTCAGCTTTTAAGTGATTTTGCTAATTCACAAACAGGTTAATAGGAAAATTTTAACTTTATGGTTTGAGCTTATGTGTAAATAATATTTAAAACATGGAAAATATTATTTTGATGCTTCTCTGATTTTCTAAATATATTTTTTACTGAAATGATTCAAAATGATTTATAACAATTTTGTCATCTAAATGCTTGATTTATTTTTAAAATTTGTTAACAGACCTTTTAAAAGGGCTCATAATTATTTTCATAATCATTTAAAAAATTATACTTGTTTTGTTACTTTTTATAAGAAGTAAAATTCATTAAAATTTGAATTTTTCTATTTTCTAACAATTTAATTTGAAACAATATAATTATTAATGATTAGTGGTTAAATGCCAAATAAAATAAATAAATCTGTGAATGTTTTGCTAATTTTTCAGAAAGTTTGTTGTTGTTAAAGTAAACATGTAATTTGAACTCTCATGCTACAACAATTTTATTTTCTGGAATCTTAAATATTTGATTGGAAAATTATCTTGAAAGTTGAGATCATGCATTTCTTCAAAAAAGGAGAAATAATTTATTCTGAGGATAAAGTAAACTTACTACTCCATTTGGTGTATTTAAAATGAAAGCAACTACTTCTCCTCATATTATGCCAATTGATTTTTCTACAACTTTCCTTACCTATTCTATTTCAATAATTTCTAAGTGTCCATTTTAAAGTGATTATGTTTATTAATTTATTTATTTTGTTATCTTGCAGCATGTTTCAAGTTCGTCAGAAGAAGAAGAGAAGCTTAGATTAAAGGAGGAACTAGAAAAAACTAAAAAAGAAGCTGAACTATATAGGGTACAATTGTTACAAAAAATGAATGAAGCAGAAGAATACAAAAAGCAGCTTCAAAAAATGAGAATATTACCAAGTGTTACAGAATAATGTTGGTGTGGGGATCATTTTCTTTCTTTTTTTTTCTGTTGGCCATTGCAAATGTACAATATCATTATTGTATATATTTTGTTGTATAAATCACTGTTTCATTGATACTGTGCAATCATCATTTTTATTTCTGATAAAACAATCAAATAAAAGCTTTTATCTATATTGTGATGTATTTAAAATATTTCTTTATTAAGGGAGAGGGGCTGGAAGTAAAAACAATTCAAGGAATTATTTGAGTGAGTATAGACTATTTATTAATACTTACTTTTTAAATAATTTTTTCTGACTGATTACACAAAGAAATTTTGATAAGATGACTTTCTACTATCTTTGATTTTATACATTTCACTGAGGAATATTTGGAAAGCCTGTAATTACTGTTTTCTAATTTGATTGTAAAAGCAGAATATATATATATAGCAACATACTTTTAGTATAAGTTCTCGGCATTGTGTGACAGTTTTATTTTTAAAAAAAATTAATTGTTACTTGATCAATTAAATATACGCTTATGAAATAATAAGATGAATGTGATCTTTTCATCTTCAAGCGAATTTTAAACTTTCATATTGTATTTGGCTGTTCTTTTTTTTATTACTTCATTGACTTTTCCTAATTATTCATCAAGAATGTGTAAAAAATATTGTTTTTATTTATTATTATCACTGTAAATACAAATACCTAAAATGAAAGATTGCAATTATTTTGATTACTAGGAAATTATTGCAAACTATAATGTTATTTTTATCCTATTTTAAATTTATCTGCACACTATTTATCTTTCATTTTATGGGTGCTATTATCTTATTTCCATAAGATTTCATTAAAAGTTGTATAATAAATAGAGGCGGTGATAGGAAATACCTATTGGTCACTTACAACTCTTTTTGTATTTAAAATCCTCTGCCCTTTTAAAAGTGACTGATATTATTTTTTTTTCGACAATTTTCTTTTCAATTCACTCATTTCTTCGCCTATTTGACATAGATTTTTTTCTAGTGATGTCCCAAAGAACCTTTATTATAAGAAATCTGTCGAAAAAATTGATAAGTGATCATGCAGAATGTATATGAAATTGATTCTATTTCCGATCTAAAATTTTATTTATTTTATGAATATATTTCTATTTTAAGATGCATATATTCCTGACGAGAACAGCAAGTAGACTTCAGTGACTGAATGCTGATTTTTTTTAAACACAATTACATGAAGTGATTTCTTCTTTTAAATCAAGAAGTGAAAAAAATAAATAATAATTGATATTTTACATATTAGTACTTCAGTTAAAACAAGTCATTGATAAGGATAAGGGGTGTCAAAAAACAAAGTAAAATACTGGAAAAAAATCGGAATTTGTCTCTCTTTCAAAATGAGCGAAAATAAGAAGTGGCGTCACTGTCCTTATTCATGTATATTTTTAATCAAATAAGATGCTTTTATTTTTAAGTGTTTCTTTAAACAGTCTTAGGTATATAACTTAGAGGTCTAAACTATATTCCTGAAACAATAATTCATTATTGGTTCAAAAAAAGAAAAAAAAAAAAAAAAAACTGTAGATATTTTTAGTATGATCTTAAATCTACAGGATTCGAAAGAATTCAAGTTGGTCAATTTATTCTGGCAACAGAGATTTGGAACACGTTTAATAAAAATTGTTTACTTTGTTGCAAATAGATAAAAACATAAAGATAGATAAGTAGAGTTATATCAAGTGAAAATATTTAATCCATTTATATTCTATAACCCACAAAAACTGGATAATATTGTAATTAAATTTAAGGTAATAGCTTACATTCAATCAAAATATTTGTTCAATATTTTCCCATATTTAAGAAAAATTACAGTATGACACATGAAAACGATAGAGAAGATGCCATGAAGCTTAACACAGCTATTTTCTAATATGTATAAGTTATTATTATTATTATTATTATTTTACATCCTTAAATTAAACTAAAACTTTGTGTTTTAAAAGAAAAAACCTCATTAGTGTTGTGAAGTATACAAATTACTCAAATAACTGGAGCTCAAAACAGAAAGATCTGCATTCAAAGGAAATTACCAATGTATAACTGCTGATGGCATATTAAAGAAGAAATTAATATGAAAATGTAAAAATTATTAATTAAATATGTTATAAAAGCTTGTTTTTAGTATTAAAAAATCATGGAAAAAACATATATATATATATATATTGGCCAGGTGGGACATGATATTTCAAATAATGCTCAAAATGCTTGCTCCTAATCTATCTAGATATATGGAAAATGCCGTTTTTCTAGTATTAAAATTAATATTATTTATTAATTATTTCATTAATTTATCAATTATTGTTACTCATACAAAAATAATGGGGTTTTATAATTTGAATTGTAATTAGTCTTAAGTTACACTTCTTGTAACAGTGGTTTGTCAACTATATTATGAACAAAGCTCTAGTATCCGATAAAAGGTAATTCAATTCTCAATGTTAAATGCAATCTAAGCAACTTTAAATTTTCTTAGTTATAGGAGAAATAAAAATTTTTATAAAATTTTGTTTTCTGTTTAGTGGCAAGAATAGTAATATATAGAAAAATAAGACGTTTAAAAACCACATAAATGAAAATTCTGTACTCTTCATCTACAAAAAGAAAATCCTACCTTTTTTTATGGGAAGATGCTTTTTATGCTGGAAGATAACATTTTAAATATCACCTAACATATTTGTTTGTATGTCAACCTAAATTTACATTTGTTTAAGAATTTCTTTTGTGAATTTTATTTATGTCATCAGCAATCATTTTAATATTTAGAATATCTTTTATGAAATTTTTTTAATATAAAATATTCAGAATAATTTCATTTTGTTTATTCTTTTATTTAAACGGCTCCTTTTATTGAGTAAAAAGATGAGCGAGTCCAGGATAATATTCCCTCGCCTGTACCGTAGAGAACCTGAACATTCTGAGAAAAACCCCACTAATTTTAACTAAGATCTTTCATTATTAATGATTTTATTAATGAAAATCATTCTCCCACCCTTTCCTATCTTTAAAAATGTAGTAAAAGGCTATTTCTGTTAATTAAATGTAGCGATAAAGGAAAGTATTTTAAAACTTGAATCAAATTACTAACATTTCTCATTCGTCGATCTAAATTTTAATTTTCTTTTTCTCTTTGATTTTTGACATTGTTATATGCCAAGAAATTGAAGAATATTTGATTCTTAATTTAAAAGAAATAGATGTTATTTTTTTATGCATAGTAGATGTTTTGTGATGAAAACTGTTTCTTTTTCTACTGAAGTTATTGCTCACTCATCGAAAGTGAAAAGCTCTTATGAAAAAGAATAACAGTTTTGTACTTTTGAAGATAAGATTCGTGAGCTACTTCTGAGTTAGGAATTATATGAAATGCATGCTTTTGCTATCGTCAAAAATACATTTAGAACTAGGTTTTTATATCGTTTGCAAAAAATGAATAACTCTTTATTTAAGGAATGTTATTTATTTATTTTTTTCATCTAAGGCGCATACGTTCATTTGTTTGCTGCAACTGTTGTGTGTGTGTGTGTGTATATATATATATATATATATATATATATATATATATATATTGTAAGCTAGTGATTTGCAAATCCACTGAGTTAAGATTTATATATAATAGGTTTGGTTAATATGCAAGGATATTTAATAACGTGATAAAACGAAGAACTGGAGCAAAAAATATTTTAAAGTTTGAATTGTTACTGATAGAATTACATCAAATGTGGCTCATGAAGAAGAATGCCGTCTATGCTTTTACCATTTATAGATTATCCAAGCTGGTATCTGAATAGTTGTCAGTAAGAAATGCTATCATTAAGAATACTTAAGGATGTCTTATTATTTACAGAAAACTAACTGTTAGAGAGCACTTCTTCAAATTATGTGCAAAAAGTTAATATTGCAACATCTATATATATACTTATAATAAAGCTCAATGTGTGTGTGTTGGCGCTCTACAGGCCAGGTCATTTGACATACAGCTATCAAATTTGGTACATGTATACCTTAGAGGTCGGGAATGTGCACATGGGGTCCCTTTTTTTAGAATTTTAATTATTAATTAAAAACTTTATCTCCAAAATAATCTTCCATTTTCCCCACCGCCAAATGAGGAAGGCTTCAGTTTTTTTTTCTCCCAACAGTAATGCGGCTAGGGTTAATATTTTTCGGCGGATTATTTCAAACGATTCTGTTTATTTTCTTAATGTTTTATGCATTTGAAATTAAACATTGTTAATTAATCCATGTTTCAGATTCATTCTGAAGTACTTTTGAATTAAAACAACACAGAATAAAGGAAATTAAAAATGTATAATCTGCATAGCGTTACCCCAACTGGCGTAGAAAAATTCACGCATTTGCGTTACCGTAAAAGGCGAAAAAAATTCACGCATGCGCATTGTTTTCTGATTGTTGTCATGGCAACCATTATCAACGGACGATTTCAATTACTTTTAGGTTAGTTGTATGCTTTTGTAAGTAAATTGTATTTCTGTTAGTTATATATTTTTTGTATATGCTTATAGTTTTAAGTACATCGTTTTTTAAGTAGTTTTTTTAAACCTGTTTTCGACCGATTATTTTAAACGATTCATTTTATTTTCTTAGTGTTTGATGCATTTAAAATGAAACATTGTTAATTAATATACCTGCTCAAGATGAATCTGAAAAAAATTTTGTTGACAAATTCTTGAGATATTAGATAAATTAAGAAAGATATTCTTTAGTGCCCATGAGGTTTAAATGCTCAGTGACTCTGTTTTCAGTAATCATATTACCAAAAAAATGCTTTATTTCAGTAAAAAATATTATTATATTAATTGCAGATCAATCATTTCCACTTTAATTTAAAGCATAAATTCTACGGGAGCTAACAGAAAATTAGAGAGATACATATCACGTTATGACTGAAGGCCTTTATAATATTATGAGTGAATTATATCAATATCAAAATTTGAAGTTTTAAAATATTTTGCTGAAGAATCTATTAAAGTTGGAATTGCGTAAAATATTTAATGGTACGATCGGAGTTTAACCCCCTGCTTGGCGCAATTTTTAAAAATCTCCAACAATGGCCAAAGGAGCAGATGTTCAATTATAGTGCATAATAAAGATTGCCAGCTTTGGCGCGTTATCGCAACTTGGCAAAGAAGGGGGTTAAACTCCGGTTCAACCTATTTCGTTATTAAAATTTAAACGAACATTAAGATTGGCGAACCGGCTGGTCGCGAAAGGCGGCTAGTATTTAATAAAAATTAAAATTTTAGAGATTCATTTAACTATAATTTTATAAAGTAAAGCAATTAATTCCGAAAAAGTTATTATTATTGTCTTGGTGACATAAATATTTTAATAATTATATATTTGATTGATATTGAATGTAAGATTATAATAAGGATTTAAAACAATTTTTTTTATTTCCCATAATTTTTTTAATATAATTCTTATGTCGCAAAAAAAAAAATAATTAGAAATGTTGATTTTTTTTATTTCAGATCTAATTGGATTAAAAAATAATAATCATTTTAAAATGTAACAAAAATTATTTTTCTTTATAGTTTTAACGACTAGCCGCTTTAAGGTACCAGCTGTTCACAATGTGTCCTCCATAAAATCATATTTATTCATATCAATCATCTTTGATGTATTATATCTTATCCCTATAATGACAAGATAATGTACGATATTTTTCGATATCTTGAATGGCGTACAATACACTGAGAAAACAAAAGTCTTGGAATGATGACGAACCTGCTTTTGCGCGGCAAAGTGCAGCAACTTGACGTGGCGTGGATTCAAGAGGTCGTTGGAAGTCCCTTGCAGAAATACTGAACCATGCTGCCTCAATAGACGTCCATAATTGCGAAAATGTTGTCGATGCAAGATATTGTACAAGAAGTGGCTTCTTGATTATGTCATAAATGTTTGATGGGATTCATACCAGGTGAAACGATCATTCATGTTCGCTAAAATTGTCCAGAATGTTCTTCAAACTATTTGCAAAAAGTTGTAGCCCTTACAGTTGTGACATTGTCATCTATAAAAATTCCATCGTCCTTTGGATACATGAAGTCCTTAAATAACTAAGTAGTCTCCAAGTAGCTGAACATAACCATTTCCAGTCAAATGCTTGGCTCGGTTGGACCAGTGGACCCAGGCCATTCCATGTAAAAACAATCCACACCATTACGAAGCCACCACCAGCTTGCACAGTGCCTTGTTGACAACTAGGATCCTTGGCTAAAACAGCCAATGAAAGTAGTAGTGCATATAAATTTGCCTCTTTCTACTTAATTTCTTCGTTAAACGACCAAACACAGTCGGTAGAATACAGCATCTGATGCACTTGTTGCCAAGTCAGTTATTCAGCCAAATGGCGATAGACCAAATGGCCGATAACAGAGTCAGATGTCCGACACAAAACGCTCCGAAACAAAACAGTAAGATTTTTTGCGTTCATTCGGTTACTGTTCCCGATCTAACCTTTTAGCCTGTTGAAGGTTGTAGTCAGATTAATCGCTGTTGAGTTTATGTCAATGATAAAATCCCATCTACAAGTAATCGTTACTAATATATACGGGGGTTGGAAATTTAATAGTGGCAACACTGCTGTAAAAACGTCACGCAACAAAACCAAAGAATGTCACGTATACCACACGTTAGCTACATACCTACCTTAGCTCTCAGCAAAAAGACTCGTCCTTCCCAAGGCACGCGCATGTGGAGTGACGCGAACTGATTCTTGTATTAACTTGCGGTCTAAAGTAAGTGTTGTCAGGATATTTTCAAAACAAGAACAACGAAGTTGGATAAAAATTGAATGTGCCAGAGGTCGTACAGCACGACAATGTCATCTAGAGCTTCAAGAGGCTTGCGGGGAATCTGCTTTGCCTGTTGAAAGATGGGTAAAAGTCTTCAATGAAAGAAGCCAAAATGTAGCACACATGCATAGGGAAGGTCTTCCTAGTGTCAGCAAAGCAGAAATGCATGCTGTTACCGTACTAATAGACAGTGATCAATACCAAACCATTCGCGAGCTTGCCCGACAGACAGGATTTGTGCATACGACTGTGCTGCACATTCTGAAGGAACGCCTGGGCATGAGAAAAATTGTTTCAAGATGGGTTCCACATCATTTGACGGAAATGCAGAAATGGCTACGATATGATGCTGCTCGAACCCACCTGCAGCGCTATGAGCGCGAAGGAGAAGCTCTTTTTACGCCGTATCATTACGCTGGATGAGACTTGTGCCAGATCGTAGCAGCCAAAACTGAAACGCCAATCAAACGAATGGCGTCATTACGTGTCACCACGAAGTTTGAAATTTCTTCAGAACCCCAGAAATGTGAAAGTTATTTTGATTCTCGTGTACGACTGTAATGGTGTCATCCTAATGCATATCGTTCCTCCACAGCAGACCGTCAATGCGCAGTATTACTGTTCACTTTTGGAGCACCATCTTAGACCAGCTTTGAAAAAAAAACGGCGACACTTTCTGCAGAACTTCCCTATCATTTTGCATGACAATGCTCGGCCGCATGCAGCGCAAGCTGTGGCTGATTTGCTCGAACGATGGGGCTGGAAAGTACTTTACCATCCACCATACTCCCCAGATCTAAGCAATTGTGACTTTTGACTTAATTCCTAAAATGAAGAAGCCACTTCGTGGTATTCGCTTCAAAACTGTTCCAGAAATTCTTAAGGCAGTAGAACGGTCCATTCGAGATATCAACAGAACAGGCGCTGCTACAGGTGTTCTGCGACTTCCACATCGTTGGAAACGGGTTGTACACAATGCTGGCGACTGTATTAAAGGACTGTAAAACATGGTGACATGAATAAATTTTGTATTCCATGTAAATAAATAGTTGTCACTATTAAAGTTCCAACTCTCGTGTGTGTGTGTGTGTGTATATATATATATATATATATATATATATATATATATATATATATATATATATATATATATATATAATATTGACATTGCATACAGAATAGTAACTCATCCTTGCTTGAAATTGAAAACTAGTTAAGGAAATCGCCTATTGAATGCTGCCAAAACAAAAAAGTTTTCAATGTAAACGCCTTTGAATGATGGTATTTCTTGTAGATTTAGTTCAGATCTCTATTAGACAACCTATTTTGCGACATCTCCAAAATGCTGTTTAATATTCTTAATGTCGTATAATATTATCATAATATTATTTAGCATTTGTTCCAGTAGGAATTGCTTGGTAATTTAATTATAATAAATGCCAAAAATAACTACAATAATTAAAAAACAGCTATAGTCATTTTGAACTTAAATAGCGCACACGTTTTCCTGAAATTTAAACTTAAAATCGATGTTTCTAATTATGTCGAAGAATAAGTTTGAAAAATCCATTTTGCATAACTAGGAATCTGGATAGTAATGGCGTATTATAAAGTGTCTTGGCTCCAAAATTGTAGTTTTGAATATCCAATCCTACCTGCGTTTACATGTGCCTGTTATTACGCATTATATCTATTTGAGTAGTTCGTGCCTTTTCACGTTAGTGTGGAATAGAAGTTCCTGGATTCTTGCTCAGGTGTAATCTCATCATCCAGTCATAATAAGAAATAACCAGGGCTCTAAAATGGTCTTATATAACTAGAAAAGAGACTAAAATGTAATTGATCGTCAAAAATTATTGGAATTATCTGTTGAAAATAGACATTTCAATCATTAATTTACAGTCTAATCAGTTTATCAGATCCAGAGTTTCATAAAACAAGCAACTGTAAGAAGGAAAAAAAAAAACAATAAAAAAACATCTGAAATTGTTTGTTTTTGATATTTGAAATAATCTTGTCTTTAATTTATATAATTAGATATTAAATTATGTATTCGAATTTTATATACTTTTTTTTATAACTAGCTTTCTCAACATTTTAGAATGCAGTTCAAGGTAATATTGATTTTCCTTTGAAAAACATTTACTAAGCAATGTTGAAAAAATTACCCTTTAGTTCTTAAAACTCTTCAAATTGTCAAAGACAGTAATTTGTTTGGAAAGTTTAAAGCAAAATAATTAAATAAATAAAATAAAGTCCATAAATAGTTTAATATCTAGCTAAACATTTTCGTAAAAAATATGTTAGTCTACCGCGTAATTTTTTTTTTTTTGGATATACCTACTAAATATCTAATTTTATTAACGATATTAACTGTCTAAAATAATTACTGAGTTTGAGCTTGCGTTCTTTTCTTTCCTTGTTAGTTCTCTAAGAAATAATAAAAGACTGTAGATTTCAGGTTCTTTCTGTATAAAATTTAATAATGCTTTTAGAAAATATCTAAGCAATTCATAGTTTTCTTGATATAGCAGTTTGTAAACTGAAATTACAACTTTTAATAATTACATTTTTCGAAGAAACTTTGAGATTAATATTGAATGTATTTGTGTTCATTTCTTATAAAGATAGAGAAGTTTGTAAATCACTCTTTTATTAATCTTTTAAAAAGAAGAAAATAATCGTTTGTCAAAACGGTATAAAAGATGTCGAAACTAAAATAATGAAAGCGTGTATCGCTATTTAAAATAATTTCAAGTATAATGGAATTTTAATTGCTTTCATAATATTTTTTTAGTGAATGCTTATGAATTTTATTTTTTATGGTATTCATTGGAACGTAATTTCCTAATTTTTTTTCAGTACATCATGTTTTTATTATTGTTTTGACTTTCATACAGTTTATTTTTTCTTTATGTTTTTTACTGTTTTGTTATTTTTGGTTTTATTAGCTGTTTTATGACCAGCTTGCTCGCCCAGAATACTGACTTTTTCGGTTGTTAAAATATTAATCCGGAATATATTTATTAAAATCTCCCATTGTTATTTAGTAAGATTGAAAAATATGAATTAAATGGAATCAGTCTACAACAAATTCTGTAAGGACAAATTAAAATGTATATAAGTTAGCGTTAAAATTTATAATTCAGTTATTTCATAGAAGTTCTTGTTATTTCATGAATTATGAAGAATAGTTATTGTATGAAAACCGGATTTCTGACTTTATCGATGTGAATCACAGCGATTACTTGTTTGGTGACAATTAAACCTAACTTCGCAATGGATTAAACGGTTTGATATCAAAATCAAAATGGATTAAACTGTTTGATATCAAAATCTTAACTTCGTTACGTTTTTTATCGATGTGAATCACAGCGATTACTTGTTTGGTGACAATTAAACCTAATTTCGCAATGGATTAAAATGTGTGATGCCAGAATCTTAACTTCGTTACGTTTTTTATGGATGTAAATCACAGCGATTACTTGTTTGGTGACAATTAAACCTAATTTCGCAATGGATTAAAATGTTTGATGCCAGAATCTTAACTTTGTTCTGACTGAGTGGAAGATTTGGTAACATTGCCAGCTTTTTCCTACCATTTTCAATAATAGTTTGCTTTCCCATTAATTAACTAAGGGAAATTTAGAAATAAATGAAGCTGTATGAACATTCAATGAAGTAGTCTGAAACGTTCGTATAATGGTTTGTCTATATTTGGCTGTTGCCATTTGATAATAAGTAATAAAATCGATTTCTATGCCACGTACTTTAGCGCATATCGATTAATATAAACTAATATGTAGAAGGCATATAGGTTAATATAAATAGTATGTAATATCACAATACATTTTCTCCCTCTAAAATCCACTACCAGATAATACCTCCCTTGTGAGATCAAAATTTATTTTAAATAAATCGTTTAATTATTAATTAAGTTCTAATGATATTAAAATACTGTATTACTTGTACTGAATTATATATTGTTTTATTGAAGTACAACAATATATAATTCAGTATTAATACTTGTATAATACTTCAATATATAATGCTTGTATAATACTACTTCAATATATAATACTTCAATATATAATACTTAATATAATATACTTGTATATATATAATACTTAATATAATACTTGTATATATATAATACTTCAGCATATAATACTTGTATTGTTGTACTGAAAATATAACAACAAAAAATTTCAGAACTTCTCTACCTCAAGATATTATTGAAAATCGATTGTAAAATTGAATTTTCACAAAAATAAAATAAATCATGCAAAAAAAAAATAAAAAAAAATCTGGGTTTATTTTGTTCTATTAGAATGGATATCTTTTTATTGGAAGTGAAATTTTAAATCTCTTCAGAAATTTATAACAAGTGTTCTTCAAAAATGACTTTTTTTCCTTTCCTTATCTTAAATACCTTGAAATATTTTCTGATCAAGACTACATTCTTAACATGTGGAACATTCCCACAGGAAAAGAAAGGTTGCGTGTATATGAAGAGAGGTTAAATGCAGTTGGTTTTCCGATTCTTCCGCAGTTATTTTCTTTTTGCAAGAAAAATGAAGTTCTTTGTATTTTGTCTTTGCGTTGCCCTCGCAGCTCAGGGTAAAAAAAAATCTTTTGATTCTATTTTTAGTTATTGTGGTAACGAATAAATATTCATTCCTGTTTTAATCAATTCAGAAACTAACCAGATGTTTAGAATATTATAAAGATCTCAGCTCTACTAATAATAAAGAGTGTTAGCGCTATGCAAGGTAAATAGTTTGCCTCGCAGCTACTACTAGTAAAATTATACTTCGGAAGCTGGGAATGTCCGCCTGCGTTTCATTTATATATATATATTTCTTTTGAAATTTTAAGTAGAGTTTTAATTGATTATATAATAAGCGAGATTTGAACGTGCATCCACTATTACCTGAAATTATTATTGCATAGGAATGATTCTTACCCATAGTTTTGAAATTAAATATTTCATATTTTAAATTATATATTTATAATTGCCATGCTATATTTTTCTGTATTTTTTGACAGTTTTTAAAAATATTTCTTCCATAATTTTCAACAATGCTTACTAAGCTTTTACATTATTTTATCAAACATTTAAACGCATGCTTTGCTTTCATTGTTGAAAACTGAGGATAAAAGATTTATTTACATTATTTATGTAAAGAATAAGAAAGTAAAATTACAGTATTGCGAATATGTGCGATTAGAAGACAGATTACACGGTTTTATTTTAAATGACACTTTTCATGTATACATTAAAAAATGCACGGTTAAAGCTATTAAACTAAAATTATTTTAATATTCTTTATAATTTGATGATTTAAAAAATCATAATAATCGATGCTTAAATGTCATAATTTAATGCTTAAATCATAATTTGATTGATGTTAAAAATAATTTGATGCTTAAAATTATTTGTTGATGGAATTATAATATTAAATTAAAAATATATATGATACTTAATTGAAATTAAACGCAACCCACATAACAAATGAGCCAGTTGATCATCAGAGATCATTAGTATTTAAAAAAAAAACGTTATTATAAACCAATACTAATAAAAAGGCTATGTTTGATTTTTCTTTATCTTCTATTTATCTAAATGTCTATCTTTTTTTATATTTTATTTATCTAAAGATTGCTTATTGAGATAGTTATCACACTGTATTGAAATCTAGCATTTTTTGTTTTTATTTTTGAATCGGCGCTGTTCGTATACATAAGAATTCTTCAACACTCAAATAACGCAAAATAGAATCATTAAGAAAGAACGAGTATTTCATGCATATGGATATAAATTTTGCAAATCAACCTCATAAACTTTCAGATTTCAAACTTGGAGAGTTGTTTAGCTACCAAGGAATAGTGAAAGCAGATTTTCAACAGCGCTTATCACTTCAGTACTGATTTTGAAATCCCTCACAACCGGAATTTTTGCATTACATTCAGAATGCTTCAAGTTTGATATAAATGGAAATATATACCTTTCAGCTTATCTTCTTACAGCTTAGGAAAGCAGTATTTTCGTTTTGTGAAAATACAACTTTAAAAGTAGTTTATGCTGGTGGTTATGCTGGAAGGTAGAATGAATTATTCATCGTCATTTGAGGATTCAAATCCTAAATCTCTGATATACATATATAGTATACATATACAAATATATATGTATTTTACGTAAATAGAGGTTTTTTATTAAATATTTTTTTTCGAAATACAATCAAGTTCATTTGTATTTAGAGTAAAAGGTAGCGCTTAAAGATATGCATTAATAATCATTAAAAAAGTTATATATAAAGTTGTTGTTTCCTTCGATGTTTCGTTTTCAAATCGTAGCATATATAAGAATTAATGAACAATTATTTCAAAATCGCATTTTCTATTTTTATCAACGTGGTTTTGTGGTGGAGAAGCTTGAAGGGGGGGGGGGGGCTCCAGTGTCATCCTTCCCATTGTTTGAATTGCCATATTTGTCTTAAAATAATTCAAATATTGCTTCAAGAAGGTACGTTAATATAACTTAACTAAATTAGATGCTTAGTCATTATATTATTCTTTTCAGAATAATATTAAGATATTTTCAAATTATGTTGTATTAAATCATCAGAAAATAGTACAGTGATTTTTCAGACTTTACTTGAATAAAGAAAGTTTAGCTCTAAGATTCTTTAATTCTCGAATTCTAATTTTATCTTTTGAAAATGGCGTTTTTACTAGAATTTCGACTCATGGGCGAGACAGGGTAGAATTTTTATCTAGAAGCAAGATGGCAAATAAAACTGAAATGATGTTTTCGGAGAAATGTAAAATAAAATATACTAATATTATTTATAATTACATATTCTCCAAAACATGTTTGTAAAATAATTTCAGATGTTGTAAGTTCTGAAAATATGTAACTTTTCTTAAAAAAATATTTTCTATTATAAATTTTTAAATTTATGAAACGTTATTTTTTTCTTCTTTTTTTAATCTTTCAAAGAAAAAAGAACTGAAATTTACTCAGGCTTCACTAGTTTTTTTTTTTTTTTTTTCGTAATTCTAGTCTATAAGACGATATTTTCTCCTTTTCAAGTTAAATTCATTCTTTAAATTTGTTTGATGAGTATTTTCTACTAAAATTATGTTCTAACAAAGGCTACACTTAAAAATATATTAATACACTTTTGTGATAATAAAGAGGTTACTATTGATATCCCTATGTTTTCAATACTTGTTTTGTTCTTGAAAAAGCTTTCGTCATTATAATTATTGATGTTTTTACTATTCCTGTTCCTAGGGCATGAAAATAATTCTGCTCCTATAATTGAAGAGAGTATAGTATAAATTAAACATATCAAAATATTTCATCATTCATTTTCCAAAAGAGGAATTAAATATTTCTGACATAACCTAATGGGATAAATTATTCCCCTATTTAGATTTTTAAATTGGGATTCAAAATCCAATGTGAACCAAATATTCGCTTTGCAGAGGATCCATTACATTCTTCAAAAGATGAATATATTTTGAGTTATAAGAAAGGGATATTAGGAGTTTAATTTACAAATGCTACATTTTACAAAAGGATACTGCTTCCCTTTTAAACGTTGGGCAAACCGATATAAAAGGAACTATCCATTGAACATTGTAATACAAGACTCTCACTTATGTGAATTGAAGTTTTCACGCCATTTTTTAGCTTCGTATGCTACAAAATGGGTAGCATAATAACATCTTATATAATTAATGATTCCATTTCTTACAGAAAGATCCAAGAACACAATGTGTGTTAATCTGCAGTTTTAATTTCTTCAATTGGTTAGAATCTAATACTGTTGCAAAAAATTGAACAAAATAAAAGTGCAATGGAAGAATTCTGATTTTGTTTTCAAAGCTTATGCTACGGTATATCTTTTCTTGTTGCAGTAGTGGACCGTGAACTGAACCGAATCAATAAACAATCAGTCATTGTATTGTCATGCATCATTCGTAACTATGTTACAACACAACAGAGGAGATTTTGCCACATTCTATTGTGACTGTATTTCTACAGCGTGATAAATTATCAGCAGCTACATAAGTGATTGTCAAGACCAACTGTTACAATATATAATGGCATTATTAGCTGAATCAGCCGCCTTTGTTATAACTTATAAAAATGAACAATTTATTTAATAAACTATACTGGACCTTCAATGAGTGAATAAATGCGGCTTTTTGTAGATATTATAAAAATCACATATAGCCCCTGTCCGTATTCTTGACAAAGATTTATTACTGAAATTTAAATACGGTCATAACTTTACAATCTTGTTGAATTACATATATTTCTAAACTCGGATATATATATATATAATATGAATATAAGAAACAATATATCTTCCTAAAGTGTATTTGAAAAAATATCTAGGTTCTTTTCAAAATTCTTTTGTAATTTTGAAATATCTCGAAAACTGTATAATTTTTAATTAAAATCAGTGCATTTGAATAAAGAACAAATAGTATCTTTAGAGATCTTAAATAAGATCTTATAAATCCCGAGATCTTTTTTTTTCTTGTTCAAATTGCAGAATCATGAAAAAAATCAAACACATTCTTTGACTTTTAAATTAAAAATTCTGACAGAATTCAAAATGTTTCTTCTTAAAAATTTAAAAAATGCCTTATTTTTCTTCTTGATTTATCAACAGTTTAAATTAAAACAGAATGAAATAGCTCAAAATTTTTTTAAATATAAAAAATTAAGAATTTTTTTTTTACATTGGAAAAAAAAATTACTTTTTCTATAAAACTTTTTAAAAGTCTATCCCAGTCAGTTCTTAATACAAAACCGTAAAGCATATCATATTAAAGTTGCACCCTATGAAATAATATATACAAAAGCCGAAGATCTTTTCCTAGCAAGGCTTTTTTTCGAATAGTCAAATTAATTTTAAATTAATTAATATTAATATTAATATATATATATATATATATATATATATATATATATATATATATATATATATAGCATAGAAGATCTAACTTTAATATAAGAAACATAAGTCTTGTTGTTTGTGGTAGGATGAAAAGACACTTTTAATTTTTTAATTTTTCTGCAAACCATTCAGTCAATATTTATTTATTCCTCTATGTATTTTTTATTGCTTGTAATAATTCATCTACAACTTAATTTTCGATGTCATGAAAAATGAGTGATTCCTAACTAGAAAATTCAATAGGCAGATATTTCTCTTTAAAAGACAGTTCTGAGATTGGACATATATATATTTTTTTAAAATCCTTGCCTGTCCACAACTGCAACTTCATAAAGCTTTAAATTGAATTAATTATTTATAGCATGAGAAATGTGACTTTTATGTTGAAAGATCTTAATATACATTAAATTTGCTGATACATTTACAAAGACGAAATTTCAATTAACTTTTAAAGCATGAATCAATTGATTCAAATAAAACCACTTTATAATTAACTGGAATTTAAAATAATTGAAACCTACAGTGCATAGTTGAATGATAGCAACAAATTGAAGCAATGGCTGGAGCATGCAATTTTCCGGAAGAGTAGCTTCATATAATTATTAAAAATTCTACTATACATTTCCCAGTAAAATTCTCAAAAATTAGCAGACTAAGCAAATGTTATGACTTCATTAATGGCTCAGTTGGTCTAATATGGATGTCAAAAACTTATTTAAGCACTTACGTGGAATAAAATTACTGGTGTTGAAACCCTCATCTGGTTTCAGCCTGAATGGATTAAAATATCATACAGTCTCTTATGAATTATTCGAGGATGATTTTATTTAAATTACATTCAAACAGATTTTGTGCATTTGTATTTATATATTTTAAATTATAACTGTTCTTAGAAATATATTCTGGGCTTTCTTCTTGGATAAAATGGATTCTTAGATACCCAAACTTTTACTAGTAAGCTAATTATAAAGTGAACACAAATTATTAAAAAAAAAAAACTGTATTAGATTAAACATTTATTATGTTTTTTTTTAATTTATGAAGATGACAAGCTACATAAATACAGATTTTTCTTTCATTTTTAGGATTTTATTAATAGAATATGTAGTAATCATTTGGTTTAATAAGTCCCTTTTTTTACTGCTATTTTAGAAAACTTCTCATTTGATATTCCAAAGTTTTCTTAAATTACCAAATGGCGATGGTAAGTAAACAATGGAAAGATAAATGCCTTCGGGGGTTTTCTCTCTTTTTTTCGATGAAAACCTTTTTTGTACCGCTATTTAGGAACTCTTGAAAGACCATGGGATCTGTATATCTAGGCGTAGGATAAGAAATATTATTTGGAAAAGGCAGAATAAGGAAAATTAATAGTTAAGGAAGAAAAATAATAAAAGTTTTGCAATCATTTAAAAGAAAAAAAAAGCTCTAAGGCCAGACTGATTGACCTACAGCTACCAAATTTGGTACAATGTCTTTTGGAGGATAAAACTGTGCTAAGGTATTTTATGTTTTGAAATCTTAATTAAAATTTGGATCGGATGAATTTTGATGATTTCTACGATAACTTCCAAAAATATTATTCCGCAGGAATACATTTTATACAGTTTCAAAATTTAAAAAAAATGAATGATTTTATTTTAATCGTGGTGAATATTTTTCCTAAATATCAGTAATTAAAAAAAATTTACCTAATTTACATCAATAGATTACTGTGCTGCCGTAAAGTTCAAGCTGTTTTCATTGTTTTATAGGCTATTTAATGGCGCGATTTTCGCCCATTGTTGAAAGCTAAAAGGTGAAGAATTAGTTTTAATAGCTGTCTTACTTACAAGACGAATAAAATAATGAAGTTATAATACTGCGAAATTTAGAAGACAGATCACATTTGCGTTTTTAATAGTATTCCATTAGAGAGGTTTATGTACACTATGAACAGAGCATATGTAAGACAATTGAAGTAATACAATTTTAAAGCCTACCAATTCAACTCGATCATGGAAATGAAATTATATCTAAATGATTTAATTGAAATTATATTTAATGTCATCCTAGTTGAATCAGTTGTTTCCAAAGCCAAACTCTCAGAAATAATAATAATAATAAACCGCTTCTGAAGTCAAACGATTGGTATAGATGATTTATTAGATTTATACCTCATTTTGAGACTACATATGAGGCCTTTTGAAGATAGAAGAGCAGACTTTATAAATGAGATCCATAGTCAGATGACGTCAATGACAATAATTATTCACTTATGAAATTTAAATTTAAAAGCTGAAATTAATTATAAAATTTAACATGTATTTTCTTGAAAATAGGCATGTTTTACGTGTTATTGAACATTTTATTTTCCATTTCACAATAACTCTTTAAAATTCAGCAAAATAAAAGAATTCAACTAATTACATAGATCCGAAGAGTTTCTTTCACTTATGTACTATATATAATAAATTTCATATTTATTCCTCTTAAATAAACTGTTTTCTAAAATAAACGCCCATAAAATTATTTAAAGTGAAGTAGTTTCAAGGAAAAAAAAAAATCTGAATGGTGAGCAAATACTTATATAGGTAGTTAATTAAAAAAAAAAAAAAAACATTTTCTTTTAATATAATTCCATTTTTTTTTGGGGGGGGAAGGGAATACAGCCACTATTTTTAAAAACAATTCAAAACTTAAATGGACTTTTAATGTTCTGTGCCGTATATGTGAGATCCAACTTCTACAGAATTTTGCCTAGAATGCTGTGTAAATAGTGGTAAAGTGAACGCTGAATGATGGATTTTGAATTTTTCAAAATGTTTCTTTTAATAGGATCATGAAAAATAATCTTTTTTTTTTTTATGAAGATACGACCATTTAGAAAATTGGAATTTAGTTATAGGCATTTAGTAATGTTCTGTGTCAAGCGTAATTTTTTACTGGTGTATGGTTTTGACAAATTGAAAAATCTGAGCTTGTCTTTTTGTTATAAAATGTATTGGTCCTTTGAACTGAACGCTTTCATCAAAAAACCCTGAGGGATAATGTGTCTCGTATCCCAGGGGTCATGTGAGGATTTAGGATTTTCCTTTCAAAATCGGATGTTATTAGAGAAAGAGTCATCTTCTATTCTTTAGTTTTAAGATTTATCAAAAATTGTATGCCCATTGATGAGTAAAGATATCTTTAAACTCTTGCAAAATTGATGTTCGAAAACAGAGCCGAATTTCGTATCTGACGGCATAAAAAATTGTTCCCAACAAAAGAATTAGGAGAACTGGAAAACACATTTTTCATCATTCTGATAAATTAAAAAAAAAATTCTGTGAATTATAGATAAATCATAAGTTGTTTGTCTCTATTCTAGTTCCATTAAAATAAATCGACTTGGGATGTGCCCATTAATAATTAAGTATATTTTTAAAACTCTTGTTGAAAAATATCGAATTTATACCAGTTGACATTATCATAATCGGCCAGAAAACGATTTTTCTCATTTTCATAAATAAAAAAGTAAAACAATTAACTGTTTATATATTGCAGACGATTAATATATTTTTTTTATCTAAAATCTAATTACATTGATGAAAAGTGGCAGCAATTGAAGAAACTCTTTTTCTTGCAACTAGTTAAGGTTAAAGACTCAGAAAAGAAACTTTGAATTTTTTTTCATGCATAAAACTTTTCTCATTTCTTCGTTATTTATTCTAGTTAATTCTTGAAACTTTTTCAGCATTTTAGAAGTAAATTCTCTTTTAACTCCTGAAAGTTCAAGTTCCTTTTTTCGATTTTCAAGTCGTAATGATTCATCTAAATGAACTCGCTCGTTAACTTTATCTTTAAACATTAAGTCGTCCCGACCTCAGTCTAAAGAAAACTGTAATCTAAGAACTGTAGCCGAGACTCCTTTTAGGCCTTACTTTCAGGGAGAAAGTAGAAAAAATCTCTGACAGACGTGAATGTTATGAATGAATTTTACTACGTACTTGAAAATATTCAGCTTTTAGCTTTTATATTATGTTAGAGAAGAGATATGTAACAAAAAAGAAAACTGTGAATTTCAATATAAATGGAAAACTTTTGATTACTGAAATTTTTTTGCAATGGTATAGATACCCTTTGTCAAATGACACCTTAAGCTATCTTTTGCTGATATAAAAACACTACTAAAATCTATTAATTTCCATTGATATTTTATTGAAAGAGTTGAAATTCAAAGGATATAATATCGATTTTAGCTAAGAAAATAAACAGCAAAGAAGTCAGGTTGAGATGTGTAAGTAAAAGGATAACAGTAAATTATTTTATTTCCTTTTTTATATTTTAATGCCATGTTATTCTAAAAAAGTTAATGAAAAATACAGGGTGTTTATAAAGTCCCGGACCCATTTTGATGTTTAATAACTCATAAAATAATAAAGATAGATTAAAATTAATAACATAAATGGTTAAATAGACTCAAAAAGTTTCATGACCCTTGTCAATGAACTTCCACGTGTGCCCCCTTCGTCGCACGGAGAATATCAAGTCGATAGTCAATTTCACGCCAGGTAGCGACAAGCATGTCGGCATCCACAGAGCCATTTGCGCATTTTATGGTGATTAACAATGCCAGAAACATGAAAGGATGCTTCATCGGAGAACATTATGCTCTTCAGAAAATCAGCAGCATCTTCTATCCTCCTTAGCATATCTGTTGCTAAGGCCATCCTCCTAGGCCTATCGTTCGGTTCCAAAACTTGAACAATTTGAACTTTGTATGCATGCAGTCTTAATTTTTTCTTAATAACCTTGTACACCGTCGAAATTGGCATATCCAATTCTGTTGCCGCTGATCTCACAGATATTCTAGGATTGTGTAAAAATGTCTCTCTGACACGCTCAACATCAAAATCACTTGTGCAAGGACGTCTGGAACGTTTCTTATCTTCGATACTTCCAATTTCTAGAAAATTCTTTTTCCACCGCAAGATGCTGTTTTTGGATGGAGGATCTTTTTGGTAAATTCTTCTGAAATTTCTCTATGCTTGCACTATCGATTTCATTTCTATGAACCACCATAAAATCTGTGCTTTCTCTTGTGGTGTACGCATTCTCCTTAATATCCACTCGAATAAAACATCACATACAAAAGTACTACATAGAACAAACACATCAAAAGTAAATATAACATTGCAATAGTTGCCAAAAACAAAAGAGAGAAAAATGCAATTAATAAGCAGACAATATTTAGAAAAGTACAGATATTTAGACTGGAAAATGAAATTATCTAAAAATAACCACACGTGCAGACGATATTTACAAAAGTAAAAATATTCAAACCTGAAAAGGAAAATATATGAGTTATTCCATCAATAAATGCCATAAGTTTGTTTATATCTTTATTATTTTACGAGTTATTAAACATCAAAATGGGTCCGGAACTTTATAAACACCCTGTAGATATATCAATACCAATATATATTTTTATTTTTGACTTTATTACTGAATGGTAGTATATGATTACTTACTGGCAATGATGAATATGTCTTTTGTTCTTTTCTGAAGTTTATCTCTTGAAATGGTTATTGTATGATATTTAGTATTTGTGTATTAACCGCATACCATTGAATAAGCGGCACCCACCCACCCCCTCTGAAAAAAGCCACCGTCGATGTCAATCAGCTATAAATCTACAAAAATTATATGTTAGTCATAGATAAAATAACACTACATTCGCCAAAAACATGTCGTTAAGCTTAAAGTTCACCAATTGCACGGGGTTTATGTGCAAGTACTTGCAGCAGCGGATACAGACTAATACTTTATATCGTATTCAAGGAGGATCATGCTCAAGAATATAGTTTTGAGCACAGGAATTTTTTGATGGATTTGAATGTCAACAAAAAGAATAAAATCGACAGGATATAGAGAGTTTAGGACTAAATTGTGCCGTTATACACTGTATGACGACTTTATAATAAACGCCAAAACTACAGTTGATTTTTTTTAGAAGTTCATTTAATTAATTTCACAAAAAATAAAAAAAAAAGTATTACTGTAAATCTCTTCTTAAAGTTCCATAATTTCCATCAACATTAAATTTACCCCAAGCATCGAACAAATAATACTTTATATTTAGTGTGGTCAAAATTATAAAAGCTTTTTGAAAAAAAACCATTTAAGAGTTCAGTGGTTCATACTGGCAGTAATTTTTGCATTGATATCATGAAACAATTTATTATTTTAAAGATAATTTAATTTTGAATGCAATTCATGGAATTATTTCAATTAAAGTTAAAGAATAGTAACTAGAAGGAAGAAGCATACTTTGCTTAAATAGATAAGACATAGTTTATTTTGATTAGGATGTAGCTAATAAATATGAGTGTCTAGATAGCCAATAAGTGTATGCTGTTAGTAGATTTCAGCAATAGTGCTATTTATAATAAATATCAAGCTAGCAACCTTTCTTTTCATTCTTCCATTTTATGAGTTACAAAAACTGAAGGGAATGAAGGAAATGGAGTTACAAAAAATGAAGGAAATGGAACAAGTAGTTGACTAGTTATCCCAGAAACGATGCACAACTCTATTGTATGAACAAGGAATTGATTATAATGAAATTAGAATGAAAGATAGAAATCTAACGAAGGTAATATTTCTAAATTGTTGAAAGAGTATAAAAAACTTGACCACTACCAAACCAAATTGCTAAAGGTACAAAAAGGTACTCAATACCAAGTGATAATAGAGTAATTAAAATACCTTTTCTACGACGTAAAAAAACAACAACAACAACAATGCAAGGAAGCCTACAAAGTGAAAAAGGCAAAGCAATATGAAATGCGAGGATCATTCAACGAAGAATGTGAAATCTTATATAAATACAAGAATTCCGCGAAAAATGCTATTTTTAGATTTAAAACAAGGGAAGACCTCTTCAAGCACCAAGCAAATGTTTACATGTATGCTTGTTCTTGCGTTTCGTATTTTCAGTCGAAAATATCATGCTTATTTTCATTCAAAAATAAAACTACACATAAACTTGGTTTAAAGAAAATTTGACTAGTTAGTGACAATCCAAATATCAATGAATATATCAGAATGCATTTTTTATCCCAATGTTTTTGGATTATTTGTTTTCAAAATCCATCTTTGTATATATTCGATTATGTTTAGCTTTCAACAATCAATTTCTAAATCTGTTATTCGTCCATTACTTTAAAGCTTCTTATCAGTCTTAAATAAAGGCACTACATTTACTCATAAGAGATAAATGACATTGTCTGCAGCTAGAAAAAAAATGAAATTCTTCTATATTTATCCAAGCTTTTAAACCTGAAAGCGTTTACTTTGTGACGACGATAAAAGGCTTTGATCTTTTAGAAATTTTTTACTGAGTTTCGAAGTTTTGATATATATTTGAGTATTCACTTTTTTAGAAGCTAAGAAATGAGACAGCCACTGTAATTTTCCCAGTTAGTACACGCTCTATTGTATGCATCTATATATTTTACAGTTAGTGCTTTAGTTTTTCTAAAATATCATTTCATTGGAAATAAACGCATTTTTGTCTCGTTCCACTTAAGTAGTTTTTTTTTCAGATATTTTTTACCCAGAATATTTTTTTTAACGATAGATTTTTAAACGTACAATTTAGTAGCTGAATAGCCAAATTTTCTTTGTAGACAAGGACTCTGGAGATTTGAAAATGAGGTTTTGAATGATGTTAATATCGCTAAGAGTTTTCTGTTTAAGTGATAAAAAAAGGAATTTAAAAGAATATTCCTTTTTTCTAAAATATCAAAATTCGCATTTTTGATATCGCTTATAAAAGCACAATTGGGAATATTCTACTCATTTAAATGCAGGATGATGAAAATCTTATTTTCTATTTTGGCTGTTAGTCTTTCATTCTTTTCTTGATTCTGTGAAGCTCATAAGATTGCTCAATCTAAATAATCGATAACATTTCTTTAGTTATGCAATATTCTTTTTTCCCTATGAAATAAAGCTGTTGCTAACGAATGAAAATAATTTTTATTCTTTTTATTCTTAAATATGGATACATATATGAAAAGATGAATACATTACATATTCGAAATAGTCATGAAAACGTTTTCGATATAAGAATGCTCTGCTTAATTCGTTTTTCAAATAATGAAATGAATTTTGAGATAATATTCTAGAATTGATTCATTTTGGTAAAAATTTAAGTAAATTTGTGTAATCCAGGCTTATAAGTAGAAAATTTTCTTCGTATTGGCAACATTTATTTTTTGTCTATCTTTGTAGCAGGCTTCGCAGAAGGCCACCAACAAAGTTAGAATCTTATCAATAAAAAGCAGAAGAATGCAGATAAATAATTTTTGAAAATTGGAAATCAGTACTTTTAACTACATGAAAGCAATCCAATTCCATATTCTGCATCATCAAATAGGTTTCCGGAGCTAGAGATACTATTTCGTTGTTAATGATATGCAGAGATGCTATATATGTGTGTGTGTTGAATAACAAAAATAATTTAAAGAATATAATTTATTTATTATGTAAAGAATATAATTTATTTATTATGTAAAGAATATAATTTATTTATTATGTAAAGAATATAATTTATTTATTATGTAAAGAATATAATTCATTATTCTTTAAAATTTCATTTCATAATAAAGTGATTCAATTTTGCTTAAAGACCAGAAATTTGCATTTTATTATAATAGAAGCGAGAATCTTAATTGAATAAAAAGAAAAAAAATTACAGAGAAATGGAACGACTTAAAAATTACATTAAAATAAAACACATTTTAAACCGATGTCTTCATGTCCTATTTTGCTTAACAATATTGCATACAGCGCCATTTCAGCGGTGGTGATGAGTTTTTGAACATTTTTTTGGGCGGAAAAGAAATTCACATGACCTTTTTTAAATTATTATCAAGTTTGATTGCATTTTGTCCAGTAGTTTTCCTTTTATGATCATTTCAAAGTTTAACTTTATTTATGTAATCACTGCGGTATATTCTTTTCATTACTCCCTTTACTAGAGCCTTCGGTACCTATATACCCTACCCTATGTATGTATATATATATATATATATATATATATATATATATATATATATATATATATATATATATATATATATATATATATATATATATATATATATATATATATATTAGAGGAAATAATTTTGAGGTAGGCAGTAAGCATTATGTGTTGCCTGACCGAATTTTATTTTTATTTTCATGAAATTCTAGTTGCATCGGAAGTCTCTTATAGCCCTTCTAGAGATTTGTATATAAAATGGTTATATATATTCATATGTACTGAATACATATTCATCTGCTCGATTTATCGCTCTTTTATCTCTCTCCCTATCTATCTATTTATAAATATTTATACAGATGTCCACGTTCAGCGTATATTATTCATAAAAAAATCATTACTACAGTACTCACATCGTGACTAGCCAAACTTGAACAATCTCATCTGCGTCATAGATGAATTTTGAATGACGCCTAGCAACATCAAAACATACAGTGATATGGAAATTCTGTCGAGTTTATCTATATTTTTGAAGTGAATTAGAATGAATATTTTCTAGGAAGTACATCTTATTAGCTACTATGCTGGAAAATAAAAGAAGATGCTTTCTTGACTGATATATTTATGATTTAAACAACAATGGAAGACATTTATAATAAAATTATATGCGATGTACATATATATAAGTATTAATGATCATTCCTTCTAATTAAATGGAGGATGAGTAGCTATCGAACTTAGTACAATGAATAAAATTTAACTCTACCAGTACGGGAAGTTCGGAAAAGTCCGTTCAACGAAGCTACAGAGCCAGATTTGTTGCTTGGATATCACTGCCAATTCCTCATCCTTTCATTAAGTGTGATTGAATGCCGTGGTGCGTAGTTTGTTCATTAGAGACGCTCGCCCAAATGAATTAGAAATATGAGGAAGTTTTCCAAGAACACTCAAAGGATTTGCAAACACACGATTGCTCGATAGCTCTCAATTAATCAGACTTATTTTGTACAACAGTCCTTAAAAACATTGCATTCTGAGGGATTAGGGAGAATTTTTCTTTTCATTAAAATACAAACTAGCACTCTCCAGTGTACTGAGGTACTTAAATTAAAATTATCTTAGGACTGAGAGGGTTAAACAAAATTGTGACTGAAATATCCTTCAGAATTTTCATATTCCTTATTTAATTATTAGGTACATTTGTATTATGCTTTATTTTAATTAATGCCTTTACAGAAATTCATTAAACATTTGTTACTTTTAACTTTTCCAATAAACGATTACTACTTTTCAAAAAAGATACTCATTTTACAATATTATTTTATTGCATATTGTAGAATGATATAGTTATTACATTTTTTTGCATTATAATTTTTGCTATTTTTCAGCCACTCTCGGCGAAGAATGCACATATACAATGGAAAAAATGTGCTCATTGGTACCTAATGCAACATATACTGAGGTAATTTTTTACATTGTTATATGTCAGAAAAATAACTTCTTTGTACATAAGTAATAAATTTTATTTTATTTTATAAATTATTTTTTTATGATAATTATCAGATGATATGTGATGTTTTTATGTTTGAATTTTATTATATAAATTAATTTATTCTTGATATTTCTTGAAGTGACTTTCAAGCAAATATTTTAAATTTCTATTTAACAAATATATAAAAAAAAATCTTACAAGATATAAAATTTCTTTAAATATAGTATTAATAGAGTGCTAATTATCGTGTAATTTGAAGAAAATATATAATTAACACGACTTAAATTCATGGATATTTATTTATATTTTTATGCTGATTAATTTCATTTCTCACGTTAATTTATTTTTCGACAAACATAAAATTTCAACAGATTATTCATTTAATTAAACTGCATAAACTGATTTCAACTCACAATGTGTTAACATATCTCCAAGGATAAGTGCAAATAAGTAAGCATAAGAAGCATATATTCTTTCGTAAAAAGATTTAAAATGAAAACGAAATGAAATCAAAGTTAAATGAAACCGAAATTTTGCTAAAATAAACTTTCAACGGCAAAGTATTTTTCAAAAACAATTTATTTCATTAAAATATTTATGAAAAGTCTATTAAAATTCCTTTATAATTGAGTTAATTTGATTAATAAAAACTGTTATCAAGCTTTAATATAATAATAATAATAATAAATTTTAAAACATAAATAATTTAATATAATAATAACCGATAGTAAAAATTCTATTTTTATTCTTTTTGCCTATATAACTTAATATTTTTACTAATTTGGTTTAATATAATAAAAATTAATGAAAAATATAAAATTTGAAATATTTGCTTTAAATTTTTGAGTATCTACCAAAAATTTTTAAAATTTAGAATAATGAAAAATGTTTAGAAAAAATTATATCTTTGGTTTTATTTTCTATAGTCTTCTTTTTTTATATAAATTTTCAGACAATCTTAAAAACATTGTGTTTAATTAATCAATTTATAACGAAAGTCAGGCGTTATTTTTGCATGAGAAAACAAAAATATTAAAAAAAAAGAATGTTATTGATGAATGTTATAAAATAAATAAACTATAGAATTTAGATATTCAGTTTTAAAACTAAAATTAATTGGAATGTCTAGACAATATTTTCTTGAAAAACGATTAATTATTATTTCTTCTCTTTTATTTATTTGTCTTGCTATTTTTTGAAATTTTTCTCTGTAAAACAAAATATATATATATATATTATGTTTCATTTACATATTTTATCATGGTTTATCTTACACTTTATATATATAGCTTATCACAGTTTTGTTCACAAAATAAAGCACTCATGTAATTTCTAAAATTACGTTTTTGGGATTTGTTGCAAAAATTATTTGCCTTGGTTTAGTTGGAATTTTAAAGGGAATAAGATAAAGGTCTGCAGTTGAGAATCGTTAAATGAATTTCCAGCATAAAAGTATAAATATAAAAATAAACTTTTATTTAAAATAAAAGGGAATTACAAATAAAAATCATTATTTTATGGCTAATTCAAAAGTAAATATTATATACATGTAACAATCTTATTTTTCTAAGATCTTTGTCAAATGTATATATTATCAAATCAAAATATTTCTAATATTTTTAATCAAAAAATAGTTTTATTTCCTTGTTATTTTACATCAAACGGACGTTACATAAAGTTTGATTTAATACATCATTTTACATGTTCTTCAAGCTTTAAATCATGTGCAATTTTGTACTTTGCTTAAAAGGAAAGAAATAAGTTTCTAAAGCATTAAAGAATTCGGTTAAAACTTTCTTCATTTCTAGCGTTCCTTAGTAGATCATATCTTATCTGACAAATATCACCCCAAACAATCCAAATCAAACTCCCCTACCCTCAAATTCAGCCTATTTTGTTCCGCGGAATGGTTATTATGGGTTCCTGTGGCGCCAGAGAAGAACTTGTCGAGTGCAGAGACTTGCACAGAAGTTTGACTTATATTCGATCTGAGAAGATCGATAGCGCTTCGCGTTCCCCTCGCTGTTTTCCACATAATAGTGTTCAAGATTTGCTTTCACCATTTGTTAGTACATCAAACCGCTCAAACAAATATCGATGTTTCTTACATAAAATATTGCATTCTTTGGATATCTCATCCATCGTGAATCTTTTATATCAAAACGCTATTATGAAGAAAAATGTAATAAATTGGGCTTAAATCATCTGCTGACAATGAATAGACTAAAAATGCTGCAAACTGAGCAAACAAACTGTGATACGAAATTAAACAGTGAATAATAATGAATTTAATTTGATCATGAGGGTATTTTAAAAAGTTTCTTAATTTATAATGTAATTATTCTTTAATATTATTTGTTTTTATACTAAATATTAATATTTAATAATTGAATGTTTAATAATTGAATTGATTTGCTTTCACCATTTGTTAGTACATCAAACCGCTCAAACAAATATCGATGTTTCTTACATAAAGTATTGCATTCTTTGGATATCTCATCCATCGTGAATCTTTCATATCAAAACGCTATTATGAAGAAAAATGTAATAAATTAGGCTTAAATCATGTGCTCACACTGGATAAACTAAAAATGCTGCAAACGGAGTAAACAAACTGTGATACGAAATTAAACAGTGAATAATAATGAATTTAAATTGATTATGAGGGCATTTTAAAAAGTTTCTTAGTTTATATAGTAATTATTCTTTAATATTATTTGCTTTTATACTAAATATTAATATTTAATAACTGAATGTTTAGATAAAATTTTAGAAAAAGATTCTATCTCATGGTGATTGCTATTAATTTTCTTGTTGATTAGGACTTTTGATTCTTTTCTTATTTTATTGGTCTATGAAAGTTCGGAGTAATTAGCATGAATTGGAGTGAATGGTCTGGGAAAGTTTGGAGTAAATAGATTAAATTGGGGTGATTGGTACGTGAAAGTTTGGAATAATTAGCAGTAATTGGGGTAATTAGTCTGTGAAAGTTTGATGTAATTAGCATAAATTAAGGTGATTGGTCTGTGAAAGTTTTGAGTAATTAGCATGAATTGGGGAAAATGGTCTGTGAAACTTTAGGGTAATTAGAATTAATTGGTGTAATTAATTCCATTTATTAATGATAGCATATCCCGAATTTGATTCTCAAGAGCAAACCTTTCAGCACTTCTTTGGTTCCGACTTATATACACAAATATACTTATACTCATTTTCTCCATTACTTAAAATTTCATGCATCAACGAAATTTTCTTTTGGGGGAACCATTATGCATTAATTTTTGTTTAAAGATTTAATAAAGGTTTTTGAGAAGAACATAAAATCTTTCCAATTTTCAGGGATTTTTTTTAAGTCCTTTTAATCGAAAAATTAAAATGAAGGAATTAAAATAGTTTCTTCAAAAGAACTCAGTTAGAGGGTAATTATTTGCTATTATTAAAATCTTATAATATTTCTTGCTTATCTTGTCATTTCTAAAAATAGTTTGTCTTCGATAATCGGATAAAATGTCAATAGCATTTTTCTTGTTTTTTCGGAGCTACTAATATAGAACCATTATTCTGGCGTGTATGATGTTCCTTCAATAGTTCATAGTGTTTCTGTGGAAAAATTAAATTTTTAATTCGCTGAATTTAATTTACTAATAAGAAGAAATTTTTTAAAAAATATTCAAGAACATAGATTTGCTGTAAAAATGATTTTTTTTTGAAAATTTTCCTTTTATGGCATTTCAAAGATCGGCCAAAATTTAAAAAAATATTACTTAAGTTCTAATTTAGGCACTAAAATTACAGTTTTTCTGTCTGAAATAGGTTATAAGTCATATTGCATTAATTTCTTTAGAAGTCAAATTTTTTTTGTTTTACTTTATATTAATATTTCAAATTAATTTCATGTAATATTAAAATAATCAATATTTTTTTATAACAGAGAAAGGAATGTATTAATTGGAAAGAAAAAAAACCGAATTCAAAGGAATGAATTAAATACATCTATAGATTATTAAAATAAAATTTTATAAATTATTTATTAAATAAAATAAAAAAGAATTTGCCTGAGGTAAAATATAATTAGCACTGCTAAATCTTTCATAATAGCAAAATAAAATAAATAAATAAATCTTGTGATCGGAAATTTTCTATTTCATTGTTTGTTTTTTCAAAATACCGAGATAAATTTTATTTAAATAAAAATCCTAAATATCGAATAGATATTTAGAAAAGTTAATCATCCTTTCAAACAGTTGTGAAAGACATATGAATAAAAATTTTTACCCTAATGTTTATAGATATGATGGATATTAAAATGCGTTATCTTTCCCAGTTAAGGAATGTAATCTGCATGTGACAAGCAATTGTTTTCAGATTGTTTCTGGTAAATTTCTCCGCACATGTTGGGAAAAGTGCATCCCTTAATGCTTCCTTATTTTACCTCAACACATTCATAGCCTTGACATATAAACAGAATAGCGATTATTCTTTACAGATGAAGATGAAATAATTTAAGATAAGAATTATTTGTTCAGTTGTTTGTAAGTGTTTTGTTCCTGTTTGTAACTGTTTTTTTCTTTCAGTGATGCCTTGCTTTGAATCTATGCAATAGGTTGTTTAGAACAATTTTAATTGTTTTAAAAAATTCAGACAATGAGAGGTCGTTGATTTAACTCCTTAACTGATTTGGTTTTTTCGTAATTTAATTACATGACACCTTACATCTAGAAAATGTGCTCTTATAAATTCAGTTAAGAATTCATAGAATATTTGAAGTACTTGCGATTATTTTTTTTATTGAATTGCAATGTAACTAAATTATTTATTATCGACTAAAAGTTTGAAAAGCGGTAATTCAGATTTCCAGATTAAGGTGTTAAACATTTGAATCATAATCCCAGTTCAAGAAAGAATTCTATAAAACCAAATTAGTATTAGCAACAATTGATATTCTATAAATGCAAGAACGATTAGTAATTACGGTAAAATTAAAACGCTACAAGAATGATTAAAATGAATGGTTTTATAAAAATTAATAAAGCATTTTTGGTTTACTTTTTTATTAAAAAAAATCTGGAATGCAAACAGATGCATTAACAATAGTTATCTTAACTTTTGCTCTCAATAGAAGTTTTATTATACCTTACTTCATAAGCGATTTTTATTTTTTTAAAAGAAATATTCAGTGAAACTTTAGTTTTAGAATAAATAGAAACCCATTTTTTAAAGAGCTAACTCTCAGAATTTTACCATGAGCATAGAATTAATGAATCTAAAATTTTATACAAAACATAAATTAAGGGCATATATCAAGATTGCAGAAACTGAAATTTTCCAATCTTGATACATAGTAAATCTCACTGTTAAAATATTTATTTGAAAAATTATTGTTTTTGATATGAGAAAATGTTTTTTTGATGTTATTCTGTAAACAGAGAAGGCTCTAGTAAAGGGAGTAATGAAAAGAATATACCGCAGTGATTACATAAATAAAATATTTTTTTCATTTTTTTTTAAATACAGAATATAATTTTCCCAACCGCAGAACAATTTCTATGCCCTCGAAAGGAAAAAAAATCATTTTTATACAATTCAATTCATTTTAATTGAATTCTTTTTCTTTACTTTTTTAAGGTTAGGTTTGATTGATTTTAAAGATTTTTGTCATTAGAGTCGCTCTTGGCTAAATTGTGTCAAGCATATGGTTAAAAGCTAAAAATCAATGGCAAAAATTGTTTAAAAGCCAACATCAGGTGCTAAAACAAATAATAAAGCAAGATAAATTTGGCTGAAATGTTCAAAATGCAAGAAAAGAAGGGACATATTAAATATAAGTGAATAAATAAATGGGTTTTAAAAAGTTGAAAATTTTGGATGATGCATTTCACTCATCAAGCCCCTCAATCTTAGGAAGAGTTAAGTAAGTTCTGCCCATAAGGATTAAAAGTAGGAATTTACTTTTTTAAGGATAGAATTTTATGTATATTATTTCACATTATTCAACTGGAAAATGAGGAAAATAACTTTTTTAATCTTTAGATTGAACATTATTTATCAAATGTTTTTTTCAATGTAATTTCATTGAGCAATTTTGACCTTTAAATCTATTTACACTCTTACGCGATTGAATTCCAACGTTTATATAACATTTATATATTTATATATATTATAACTACATTATTATAACATTTATATGTTTAAAATATTTATATAATTTATCTAATAATATGTGCAATTTGTTTATAATTTGAGTTAGATTACTATAAATATGAAATAGTTGGCATTTATATAAATAATATACTGGATTGTTCCAAATGCCTATAATGGAAAAATTGTAATTTAATATATAATTATCATCTTTAGAGCGAGAATCCACCTAAATATAATTTCATTAATTCATAAACTTCTAGTTGCATTTAACCTTTATATTTATGATGTAGGTAAAGAATATAATATATTACTTAAATATAATTTTTATATAGAGCATCTGAATTAGAAAAATAAATACACATCATCCCTACTTGGGAAATATTTTATTAAATATGCTATGATAATAAGTCATTCCAGGTCTTTTAAAATAAAAATTTGTTATTGAATTTCAGGCCCATAATTGGATTTAACATAGACATGTTATTCATAAATTTCAAATTATACAGCAACTAGGAAATTTATCACAATGAACAATAGTCGAAAGCGAATACTCTTATAAGTGAACAAAATGAGATACAATGAGCTAAAATAGCGCCGTTTGTACAATGATATAATTCATAATCGAGTAAAACTGTAGTTCTATTTTATAAAAAGGAGCAATTGATACACAAGATATTTGTTTTTTTAGACCAATAATTTAACCCTTTAGTTAAGAAAATTTAATCGAAATAAAAAAGGCATATATTGCAATTCAATGTTTTTCATGTTTTTATTTCCTGCAGAGGGGATGCTGGTATTACTGCAGAATTAAGGCTGAATTTGAAGTGTTCCAAGGAACAAGACTAGACGGTGAAGCTTGTACATCTATTGTTGGAGGTGGTGATGGAGTAAGTTCCTTTTGACATTAAAATCTTTATCAAGATTGTTATAAATTTAAATTTTAGAAAATAAATAAAATATAATCATATAATGTGACCATGATTTTAATGAAAAAAAGGGCTATAAAAATAAAGAATGGATGGTAATTATGTATCAAAAGTGTTATTAAAATCTATTGGGTATATGGTGAAGTCAAATAGGTTTAGTAATCGGAACGACGCTTTATTCTATGCAAACACATAATAGCAAAATGCAAACGAAATGTGCACAAAAACAGCATCTACTGTAAATAACAGCACGCAAACATGCAAATCGCAGTCAGTAACTGCAACAGCACAAAGCGCTCATAATTCACTGAAAATGAACACGCCAAAGAAAGACTTCGCTCAGCCACTAACTTCAGCTCTATATTTCTGATTTTTATAGTTACACAGGACGAAGAATTTTACAAAAATATATATTATCTTGGTTCCTAATAGAGATAATGGTAAGATTCCAGAAGCTTCGAAAACCATAGTTTTCGTAACTTAAGTCGCCAAATTCATTGTTACCTTTGTCTTCAAGGGCGAGGATTAAATGACTCCATTCAGCAATTATTAAAATACCTGTAAAACTCTCATCTTTATTGTGAAATTAACAATGTGAGAAGCAATATCACATATTCGTAAGAATATTCTTTTACATAATTTCAGAGCAAAAGTATTATTATCTGATTTTAAAGATACCCTTTATTATAATATACTCTCTTAACTAGCAATAATAGGATTTTATGATGTTAGAGAAGACATCTTCCGATAAATTTTTCTAGCCTGTTCAGATCATCTGATGTTATTTGTTTAAAATAAAGTACTATAAAAATCCCATTGGCAAAACGTTTTGACCCTAATTAAAAATTATTAATAAAAAGCGTAAGGTTTATTTGAATTTAAGAACATTTACTTAATTTATATATCTGAAAAACCTTTCTAAAAATTTAAGAAATATCTAATTTATTATAATGTGAAACGTATATATTTATTAGTGTAATTTCTTATGTGGGACGATTTGATAATTATTTCTAAAAATATTCTCGCCGAAGTTCCAAAATTTCACTATTTATGTACTGAAACATTATAACATCATATGTTGTCATGGATAAATGTCAATTAAGAATCATTGAAGTTTAGTAATGTTGTCAAATAATGTTGACATAGACCAACATTATTTGACAAAACTTCTGAAATAATGCAATGATTAGTCTGATTCTTACCCATAACTTACTTGTTGTCATCATTATTTTATCAATTCAAGTTCGAATTGTTTAATATTAAAAAAGAATATTCTTTGAATCTAGATACTCATAAAAAATACTATACTGTGAATCAAAATAATCATAAAAAATAATATACTGCGGATCAAGATACTCATCAAGAAAGAATATACTAAGAATAAAATGGTCTACACCCTCTCAAGTATACACATCCTTTTTACTAACCCATCACATTTTATATTATCTCCTAGATCTAAAACAAGGATTTGTTTTCACATCTTCAGCAGCTCATTATTTTGATATTTTTTGGTTAATTGGATGCTGGTTAAGAGAAATTATATTTATTAAAATTCAAATCAATTCAATTTATTGGCTAAGTTAATTTAAGCATTTTTATGCATATTGGATTAATATTTTCAGTTTTCAATAAGTTTTTTTTCCAAATCTACTATGACATAGTGGAGTACAAAATCGGTATCTCTTATCCCTTCTAATGCCAGAAGATATGTTATTTTTGTTAATCCTTTTATGTTAGTTGCAATTTTATTTTAATCTCAATTATTTAGTAACTAAATGATTAAATCATATGCACTAGGTTGTAAAATAATTTCCAGAAAATGAGCGCTATTATAATCTCCCTATAGTTTAAATCAAGAAACCTAATTTAATTAAAATATATATAAAAATGACATTATTTTAAATATAGTATACCAGTTTCCTTTATCGAATTAATTTTTATGGATTTACTTCTGAAATTATATTAAGGGAGATATAATCTTTTGTGAAATAAAATAAAAATTTTGTAATTAAATAATCATAAAATATAATATTGTAATAAAATGGAAATATCATTAATTATACATATGTATTGTTACCGGAATTATAATTTTGATTCACAATAGTACAATGATTTTAAGGATAAAAATAATACATGATATATAATTTAAATAACGTCATCAATGGCATAGTGGCGAGGAAGGATGTAAATAAGGATCAAATATCCCTGGCGCCACTTTTGTAGGTCGCAAAGAAGTCAAAACAGTAGCGCATTTGTCTCAATTTTTAAAGCCCCATTAAGACTAGAGAGAGAGCTGTCATCTAAGAATCAGACTGAATGTAGAGAGATAAATTATTTTTCCATAGGCCAATAGTCTAGACGTGTAATTTTTGAAAGCAATTTATAAAGCCAAATCTTGGATTTTCGCCAATAGATACATTTACTATCAAAACCTCTTAGAGCAACGCTTTTCTAATCAATACGATATTTATCAGATATATTACAAATAAGAAACATAGTATACTCGAATAAGATCTGATGAAGTATCTAAGATTAAATTAAATTTGTATCAAAGAGTTAAAAATGCTAAAAAGAAAACAAAAGATATATTATGTTAATATTTATACAGCAGTAAATTTCAGCTTTATTATGAAAAATATTCTGATCGGAGAGGGGGGGGGGCTTAAAATTTAAAAATGATAGGAAATCATAATCATACTGCTTTTACTGATATCAGTTCTAGAATTTTTGAAACCTTACGAATTTTGATAACTTAACGTTCACTATTAAAATTGTTGTATTTTCGTTCGATTTTAAAAAAATCAGTGAGGGCTGTGGTATCGTCCTTGTTGTCTGACCAGGATTCAAAATTATAAGATCCTTTACGAGATATCCCTATTGTTGCTTTGAAGAAGGTTGTAGATGTAAATAAATTCAGCTCAAGAAAGCCTGCTTAATCGCGAATGATTCTAACATTGATACAAATTTAAAAAGAAAAGACTTAGGAGTAAACATCTATGAACGGCGCAGCACTTTCTTAACTGATATTGTGAAGCAAACTCTTTATATACTACGGCGCAGCATGTAGAGAGTATTTCTTTTTTACCCCCCCCCCCTTCCGGACATTCAATTTCCTCATTATTACCTATAGCTGTATTCTTGACTTGAAATAAATATTGATCTGAAATATAAAAAAAGAAATCCAGCACATTTAGTTATTTTACAATATTTTTTGAAATGAAATAATCATCTATGAACCAAAAATAATTTTGTTTAATAAAAAGAATTAAAATCGATGCAGCCAATTTTTTCTGTATTAGAATTGCAATTTTGTACTTTTAGTAAACGAATAAAAATTACTTGAAAATCCTCAGTTATTTTAGAATTCTAGCTCATTTGTTGCAATAAAAATATGATACTTTGTTTATAATAGAAATGAAAACAAATTATTACAATACAATAAGTAAATAAATTTTTGAAAATATATTAAATATTAAATTTAAAAAGAACATTTAAATGGATATTCATATTAGTAACATAAATATTTAAAACTGTAAGTGAATACCATTTCGAAGAATGATTAATTTTTCGTTAAAATTATATAGATGCAATAATCTTTCATTTTATATAGTACTTACTATAGCCTATAACTCTTATAAAAATTAAGAAAGGAAAGGCGTTATAGTTGAAATTCAAACAGACATTTTTAAAAAGCCAAAACAATTTTTTGAAAGATTTCTTCAATTTTTTAACTGTGTTTGTTTTTTTTGTCTCGAATTGAGAAATTTTTGATTGTCAATTAATTTTAATGCTGCTGTGATCTTTCATACAAAATGTCTGCCATTCATTTCTAAAAATGTAAAACTTGCAAGAATAATTTTTCATTGCGTTTAGATTTTGCATACTAAATAAGAGTCGGATCAACAAAAGTGGAAAAAAAGCGGTTTTGAATAAAAGCAAATTTAAATCAGCAGGGAATTGTTGCCTTATGAATAATAATTTCATAATATAAAAAGAAATAAAAATTTCATGATAAACAATGACATTGTTTTTATTATTTATTCTTCAAAAAGATAATACAAATTTGTATTAAAAATTGTTTTAATATAACTTTTTGAAACTATACGTTTTTCTTGTAAATTTGAGAAGAAATATTTTGTTTTCTTTTTCTTGCAGGTTTGTAGGAATGGACTTTGTTGGCCTTCACAATAAGAAAGCGACTTATTTTTCATTTTTCTTGTAAAAATTATTCTGAAACCTTTCAATATTAAAGTTTATTTTTGATTTTACTTTGTTTGTTTCATTTTATTTTACTTGTGCCATGAAATCAGGTACTAAAATCCGACAGTATCAGTAGATTTGATTATTAATGTTTCGTTGAAATAAATACGAAAGCTTCTAATTCTTAAAAGTTTAAAATGGTTGACCCAAATTAGCTTTTGAACTTATTTATAAACTTCATGGAAATCTTATTTTTAAGCATATATATTGTATTTTTGTAAGAATATGTTTTAAAGTCGGAATAAAGGACAAGAAAAAAATAAGTTAATAAAAAGCATTGTAAAAGCGAAATAAAGCATTGTAATGTATAAATGTACATTACTTTCAAAAATTGCAATGGAAAATCATTAATATTTAATTTTATGATTTTAAATATAGAAATAGTTTTTTTCTCAAATTTAGTTAAATTAAAATTTTTTTGAAAAATTTTATTTATTGATAAAAAATAAATTTCAGATATATGATAATTATACACTTTCCCTATTAAAAATTATCGAAGTATATGAGACTTTTAAAAAATATGTGTAAAAATATTACCAAATGATTTTTTAAAAAATCACATTTTTACTTACTTGTTTTTTCAAATTTTTTTTCAGCAATATTAATTTCTATCTCTACTAATAATAAAGACAAATGGATGCTTGTCTATGTGTTGGTGCTTTACAGGACAGGCCTTTAGATCGAGAGCTAACAAATTTGGTATTATATATATATACTTTTGAAAACTCAATAAAGCGCCTTAGAGCTATTTTTAAAAATATTTAATTAGAATTTTATTAATAAAAATTTGAGGACAATTTAAAAAATTTTCTGCTTAGCTACCAATAATATTACTGGGCAAAACTGATTTTTAAATCATTCTAAAATTTAAAAAAAAAATGTCTTTATAACGATGGCAATTTAATTGTTTGAATTTTTTTTCTGAAATTGGAGAATTTTTTATATTATTTTCAGTGACAGATTTCATTGTTGAGCTGCAACATTGATCATTGTTTTTCATTAAATCTTGTGCCTCTTGATTTCTTTTCCATTGTTGAAAGCTAAGGCATTCGAGTTCTCTTTAATGTCTCTATGATTTATTCCCAAAAAGTGAAGTTACAGTAATCACGAAACCACCAATAAGAAAGTAGATAAGATGTATAAGTAGTAAGCTGCTTATGTTTTTATAGCATTATGATGTCATAGAATTGGATTCCTTTAGAGCAATTCATTTACGAAATGAATAGAATATTTGTGAGGCTATTAAAATAACATGGCCTTAATCTCTGTCGCAATTTAATTCTTAAAATTTTTTTCTCGGGAGAATCATAAATATCAATTATGAATAGGAAATTTAATTGAAACGAAGCACAATCAGCGGGTTCTATAAATGAACTGGTATCTAAAACGGTTAATCCAACATAAGAGTAGTTTAGAATAAAATTATTCTAATAATATATCCTTCAAATTTCGATAATTTTTGGTGAAATAATCGATTAATATTAATTAAGAGACGCCAGAATAAAATTAGGTATAATAATCATACAAAAATAATTATTGAAAATTTTTTTAAGTCATAATGTTAATAAAATATTTATTTTAAGATCTTATTTGTTCTAAGTAAAATTAAGTATGATCATTGTAAAGTTTTCTAAAAAATCTGATACACTTTTTTATTCTTCTCTTTTTATTTTAAACCAATAAAATACACTTCTGAAACAAATACTCTACTTATTTTCACAACTGGATGTGATGAAAAAAAAGAAAAGAATTAATGCAAATGAATTGTGACTGTTTGTAAACTTTAATTGCAAAAGTATTAGATATGCAGGTACTGCTGTTTCACTATCCACTATGTAATCTGGCCGTCAAGAACTTAATATTTCTTTCCCAACTCGAAAGAGCTACTTCTACTTGTTCTGTTAATTTCTGTTTTTGTTTTGTTCTATTTTGTGTAAAATAAATCTACTGTTGTCTTTTTGTGATATTCGAGTTTTGATTTTTGTTAACCCGGCACAAGCTAAGAATCCTTTCAGGAGCATACGCCGGAAAACAAACCTCATTCCTTCCTTCTACTGTTGTTGTTGTTAAAAATGTAGTGTTTAGTGAAGCTCCGAACATTTAAGTGGAGGAATCATTCCGTACTCCTTCAAGTAGTTACCTTGACATTAAAACTGTTGAGCTTCGTCAGAGGAATTAAAGACATCAAATTTAAATGACAGGTATGTTTCTTTCCGAATCATTTTTGACTTTCGCTTTAGATAGTACTCCTTTTCTCTAGTGTTCAAAATGGATGCCGAAACAAAAATTGATGCATCTGCTGAGTTGGCTCGCGTTGCATTTAGAGCTCCTCCTTTTTGGGAAAATAATCCCTAATTGTGTTTTTACTATTAGAATCTCAATTTATCCCATAGGGAATTGTTTTGGAAAGCACTAAATTCCATTGTGTAATTTCTGTTTCGGATTGTGACGTTTTGGCTTATGTAAGTAATCTCATTCCTTCACCTCCTCCTGACACTCTGTGCACATTATTGGAAAATAAAAAGAATTAAACAATATGCTGACTCCGAAAATTTAAAACTCAAAGCTCTTTTCCAAGATCTTCAATTAGGAGACAAAACTCCTTCATAGCTTTTAATGCAAATGAAATAATGCGCGATGACGTTGTTTCAAAAACACTTTTCTTGCAACATTTAACTATTCCATTGCAACAGATATTATCAGTTTGTAATGATAATTTCGAAAATTTCGTACAAACTGGTGATAAAACTAATGAAACAATGGCTAATACTACAGTGATTTGTGTGTTTTCAACAAATCTTTCTTTAAAGTCGCTAGAAACAAAAATTATGGAATTGTCAAAGCAAATTCAACGAATGGCTTCACACTTATTTCGCAGTAATAACAGAAATAGAACTTCAAAATCTCGTTCCCTATCACATTCTGTTACAGAAACTAATACTAGGAAACATTGGTATCATATACGTTATGGCAATAAAGCTAAGAAATGCGTGGAACCATGTTTCTATTCGGTAAACTTAAAGAATCGTCTGACATAGCAGTTGCTGAAGATTGCAATGAATTAAGTCGCTTATTTGTTTACAACCGATGGTCTAAACTTAAATTTTTAATTGAAAACGGGTTTGCTTGTTCTCTTTTTCCAGTTTCTTATGCGAATTTAACTAAACATGTACCAATCACGAACTTTGTTTTGTATGCTGCAAATTCTCCAATTATTCAAACTTATAGCACCGGAAATTTAATATTCGATCTTGACTTACGGCGGTTATTTTCCTCGAATTTTGTAATGCAGATGTCTCTCGATCTATACTAGATGCAGATTTTTTTAGAAAGATTTGAATTATTTATAGATATCAAAAATCATAGATTAATTGACGGGTTGATTTGCCTTAAAGTGAACGGTAAAACTTATAATCGTCCATCAATTGGCTTAACGACAATTTTGGATGATTCGCCTTACCATCAATTACTTTCTGAATTTCCCAACATAATCAAATCTGCTCTCAATCTTATACAAGTAAATCATACTCACTAAAGGATTTCCGGTGTTCAGCAAACAATCATACATCCTTCTGAAAGCCCATGGGCTAATACGATGCATATTTTTAAGAAAAAGGACGGCGCTCTACACATCTGCGATAGTTTCCGCAGATTAAATGCAGTTACAATTTCTAGTAAATATCCTCTGCCTTATATCCAAGATTTTTCTATGGAATTAAATGGCAGAACATTTTTTGTTCTAAACTAGATTTGGTTAAAGCTTATAATTAGATATCAGTTAACCAATCGGATATCGAAAAAACTGCTGTTATCACACCTAAAGGATGGATAGCATGCCTTTGGGTCTTAAGAATGCAGGTCAAACATTTCAGCGGTTTATGGATGAAGTGTTGCTTGGATTAAATTGCTGTGTTTAACTGGACAATATTCTTTTTGCCTCTAAACATTTTCCTAAGCATTTGCATGACTTGCGACAGATTTTCAACGACTTAATCAATATCATGTTGTTTTAAACATTAAAAAAATGCTTTTTTGGTCAAACAGAATTGCCCTTTCTTGGATATTTAGTTTGCAAGGAAAATCTCTCTCCTTTGTTTAAAATATAAGACTGTTTCCGAATTACCATTGCCTATTATTCCTACTCATTTAATTTTTAAATGATTAGGAATCATATGATTAATTTTTATCATCGCTTTCTTGTTGATTCTGCACATGTATAATCTCCGATTTATAAATTAGTTAAAAATAGTAAAAAACGAGATAAGACCCCAATTAATTGAACACCAAATACACTTCATTCATTTGAAGCATTTAAAAAATATTAGCTAATGCTGTCCTACTTTCACACCCAAAAGACGATGCGGAATCGTCTCTTATGACTGATGATGCATCGGATTTTGCTATAGGTGTTGTTCTGAACCAACAGGCCGACAATAAGCCACAACCTCTTGCATTTTTTTCTCATAAGTTCACTCCTACTGAAAAAATTACAATGTCTATGACCGAGAATTACTTGAGATCTATTGTGCTATTTATCATTTTGACATTTTCTGAAAGGTAGACATTTCACAATTTATTGTGATCACAAGCCACTAATGTTTGACTTCTGCCAAAAGGCAGACAAATTTTATACCTGTCAAACTAGACAAATAGAATTTTTGGCCCAGTTTTCGACTGATATTCAGTACGTTTCAGGTGTTTTCAATGTAATAGCTAACGCGTTTTCCCGTATAGATGAAATTCACTTACCAACTAAAGTCGACTATGAAACTATGGCTAGAGAACAGGAGGTCGATAATAGTGGTAAGTATTTAATGGAAAGTGGTTCAAGATTGAAATTGAAACCTATTGAACTTGCTTGCGGATCATAGATTATGCGTGATGTTTCAACAGGCACTATACGCCCTGCCTTTACGTTCCAGAAACTTTCAGAAAAATTATTTTTGATGGCGTTTATTGCTTATCTCATCCTGGAGGTAAAACTACGACTAAATTAATGAAAGGCAGGTTCCTTCCTTCCTTCCTGTCCTTCTTTGCAGAAAGATTGCATCCAGTTTTCTATAAACTGCATCGAATGTCAAGAAAGTAAAATATTAAGATATTCCAAGTATCCAGACGGACAATTTCCTATCGTTTCAGCACGATTTAGTCATATTCATTTGGACATTTTGGGGCCTTTATCACCATCTGCTTGTCATGTTTACTGTCTCACAGGCATCAATAGATTTTCAAGGTGGCAGAAAGTTTTTCCGATGCTCGATATGAAAGCCGATACATGTGTTAAAACATTTCATAAAGACTGGATTGCAAGATTTGGTGTACCTGAAATAACTACATATCGTGGCTGAATCTGAATTATTTCAAGTATTTACTCAATGTTCAGATTCACAGCGGTTAGAAGAAGCTGAATGAAGTTATCATCCAGCTTCAAATGACATGGTGGAAAGATTTCATCGACAGTTGAAAGATGATATTAAATGTTACAGCCTTTCCCCACCACGTTGAACGAGTATCCCGCCAATGGTTATGCTAGGTATTCGAGTAAATCTGAAAGAAGACTTAAGATTTTTTCCTGCAGAACTACTCAACGGAGAACCCTTGCGTCTTCCTGGTGAAATTTTTTGTTACTGTAAAACTAGTCTTGCAATTCCAGAATTCATCAATCAATTAAAGAATAACATCCAGGATTTGCAACCAGTTCCTGCTTCAAATCAAGGGAAAAACAGTGTTTTTGCATAAAGATTTGGCTGCAACGACTCACGTTTTCGTCCGGCGACCCTTTGAACAGCCCTATGTTGGGCCATACAGGGTTTTGTCGAGAACAAAGCCTTTGCACTGGACATGCATGGATAAAAAAGAATTGTAGTAGATACTTCTGAAGCTTGCTTTCATTTTGAATGATCATCTTGACCCGGCTGACGGCCTTCCACATAGTCATCCTAAGTATAAGACTAGTTATGCACTGACCATTAGATTCGCATCACTCCTATGGTCGAATATGGGTACTGCTGTTTCACTACCTACTATGTAATCTGGCCGGCAAGACAGTATTTCTTTCCCAACTCGAAAGAGCTACTTCTGCCTGTTCTGTTAATTTTTCTTGTTTTGTTCTTTTTTGTATAAAATAAATCTTTTGCCCTTTTAAAAAATTCCATAGCTTTTCTTGAAGCTCTGAACATTTAAGCGGAGGAATCATTCCGTATTCCCACACATATTCAGTTTCAAAAAAAAATTGTAAATAAATATAATTAAAATAAGCATAAATAAATATTACCTAATATCATAGCAATTAATTGTACTTCAGAGATAATTTTTATATCTATTTATGAAAGTCTTCAAAAACGCAATTGTCATATTATTTAAGAATGAAATAATATATGAATTCTACTATTTCTATTTAACTTTATACTTCAAAGTGATGTAAAATTTTTAACCAAACGGAAAGCTAAGGATTTTGATAAATTTCATGAATATACCAAAGGTTTTTTTTTTTTTTAGCTTATGTTTAACATATAAGCATTCCTACTCTCAGTTTGTAATTTTTTAATTTTATGTACTGACAATAAATTACATCCTATTTTATCAATTTATTTCATATTTTTGACAAGTTTTTAAGAATAGCCACTCAAATATAGCTATTAAATAAATAATCAGCGATTATTTTACACATTTTAATATTGTCATTAAGTTTAAGACTTATAGAACAGAATTTTAAAGATAAAATGGACATATCAATTCTAAACAAGTGGCCACACTAACAAAATATGGGATACAATATTTATCCGTACAAGGAATATTGCTGAATATTTCCTCTCAAATTCTTAAGAAAAGTCTAGAATTCCCTATAAATTAAATAAAAAAATGATATTTTAGAATTAAAGTGTCAATGTGTAATTGAATTATAATATTTAAATCAGACAATCAAATTAATAATGGTATGTTCTATTAACAATTAAAATGCGATTTTTAATTTAGCACCGTTACTTCTTTGTATGGAAACATTTCAGGAAAGAAATAGTAACTTCAGGAGAACGATATCTGAGATATTAGTTACAACTTTTTGCGAATTAATAAAGGAATTTCTTTCATTTTCAGATTTTTAATCGAAAAATAAAACAGCATTTGTTAGTTTATCAAAAATAAAAGTGATTAGTATTTTATACAGAAAAGTGCTCAAATGCAAAGATGTTTATTTGATATTTTTTATGTATAAATAGTTTGCACATTATTCAAAAAATTATATGGACTTTGTGTCACTTATACACTGAAAAGCCAGAAAAACTTATGCAGGTGTATATATGCAAATTATGAATCTATGCAACGATTCAGTGATACATAATGTGGTCGGTAGCACCTACATAAGACATTACAAATCGGGCAAAGCTTTTAGATTGGTTCTTGCTACTACAAAGTTATCAAAATTTAAATGATTTTGAGCAAGGCTTCTATTCAATAGAGATAGGGAAAAGCATCTTCAAGATATTAACGGAATTTGAATTTTCAAGTGCAATAATTCCATGAAAGTATCGAGAATATCGAATATCCGGTGAAACATCAAATATTCGATATCGGCGCGGCCGGAAACAGTCATTGAAAGAAAGGAATCATTGAGATTGGGAGAATCATTAAATGAGATGGAAGTACAATTCTTCCTCAAATTATCTCAGATTTCAATGTTAGGCCATCAACAAGCGTCAATGCTCGAATTACTAAATGTGCCATCATTGATATGGCTTTTGAAGTCGACACCCACTTATGTATCACTTTGATTACACGTCATAAAACTTTACACCCTGCTTCGAACTGTCAACACCACTATTCGACTGTTAATGACTCGAAAAACGTTTTCTTGTCTGACGAATCTCGTCTCCAGTGGTATCGGACGTATGGGCCTGTACTTGTTAGAGACAACATCAGGAATCTTCGGACTTCACATGTCCACAAGGGATTGTTCAATCGGAAGGAACCCATGGCATGATACGAATCTTATGCAGTTAACATAGTATAGAGCCCCTGATATGTCACGAGATGAATGTGATAAATGACAGGTACATGAATGTCCTGTCCATTCACTTACACCCATTCATATTCATTATGCATTCCCACAGATTTTAATAATTAAAGCATTTAGTGACACACCACGCATACTGGTACGAAATGGTTCCAGGAGTCCTTTAAATCATTTCCATTGTTCACCAAAAGACATGAACGTTTTAGAACGTATCTGTGATGCTTTACAATGTGTTGCTCAGAAAATATCTCTACTACATCCTACTTCTCTAGATTTCTTGATTGCTCTGAGGAGTTCATGATGTGAATTGCCTCTAGTATGCCTTCAGACATTAATCGAGTTCATGCCATATCGTTTTACGATATGGCATGAACTCGATTATTGGCATGAACTCGATTCATTTCTGGATGTTCTAGGGAGAATTACACATTATTGCAAAGGTATATTTTTCCGGTTCTTCAGTGCAATTGTGTAGAGAGGAAAGAAAAATCATTCAGTGGTGACAACTGAAAATGCATTACCTTAGATTTTTGTCTTATTTTATAGATGGTTGATGTAATTTTTTAAAAGATAGTACGAATGGAAAAACAATGATTCAATAATGTGTTCAAGTTTATCAAAACTACTTTCTTTTCAATAGATTTATTTTTCTAACATAAATTAAAAATGCCATGTTAGAAAGCAATGAAGGCGGCAACAATTACTGCATTATTAGCATCGATCTATTCTTAAAAAAAGAAAATGTATTTTAACCCTTTAAAGGGCCATTTTTTTTCTAGTGATATTATGTTAAAATATTTAAATATTTTTAGGCTTGAAATTAGAATAAGAAAAGTTATTTAGCTTATTAGATAAATTTAATTTGATTAATTAATAATTAAGTAACAAATCAAGACACATCATTTTGTTTGAGATAAAGAAATGAAGCGTCTAAGTTTCTCACTTACTAAAAAAATTTGTCAGAACTTATGCCAACCTACATAATTTCATACAAAGATTGATAAATTTGGTGGGATGCATACTTCTCACGGGCCTAGAAAGGGTTAAATATAATATTCATTTTATTATTTAAAGGTTTTCTTTATCTGTTAAATATATTTCTTGTCTAAACACTGTTCCAATATTTTTATTGAATAGAAAAAAGTACTATTATATAGATGTAAATTAGAATTAAGTGGGAAGAATGTTTTTTGTTTTAAATGCGTTTAGAAAGCCAAAAATAAAAAAAAAATAATGAATTTTAATAGCCTAAGTAAATGAATTAAACTTGTACTTTTAATCTTATATATGGTATGATTTAAAATATTAAAATAATCTGGTACTTAATAATGAAACTTGATATTTGATTTCTAGATTTAATAATTACTTAAAACTATAAATTTTATAGGTGGCAATTGAATAGTGGCAACTTCAATGGTAGCCAATAATCCAAATAGAAAATTTAAAAATAAAAGTTCAATAATTTCCCATTTCACAAATAAAACGATTGTTATAGATTCAAAAATAAACTAAAAACATGCTTTGTTGACTTTTTTTTCTCTGCAACGTGCACAAGTATTATAAATTGATTTCAATTTAATAAAACTTCTTTCAATCATTTCATTTTGAAAATTCTCTACAGAAGATACCCTTAAAAGAATTTGTGATCCATATTCTACTTCTTTGATAGAAAATTAATATCCAGGAATCAAAGTTCATTCAAGGGCCTTTTATGAAAATATTTAAATCTACCCTGATACAATTAGGAATAAAAATGATTTTATTGGGTAAATTGTAAAATGTAGCATATCATTTAAATGATTCTTTACTAAAGTATTCTATACAATCTTTTCTTCAATTTGGTATTAAAATTTAAAATACTTTTGTTGAAATTCCCATCATTTAAAATAGAAGAAAAACCACCCTTCGATGTTTTATTGTTACAAATTTTACATTCTCGCACTTTAAACCTTTAAAAGAAAACCAAATGGTGTGGGCTCAAAGAAAATACAATGTGCTTGATTCAGCGTGAAACCCATTGCCAAATTTCTATAAAAAATAGATAATTGAATTGTACTGACACAATACTATTTCTCATTTTCTTCCTCCAGCTAAAATCCACAAAGCGTTATTTTTCTATCCACCGAAGCAAGAGTATAAGGCGAAAATTTAACGCCCAAGAAAGAGGCTAAAGATTTATTAGGCTCTTCCGTCTGAGGTTGGGTTGATATTTTTATTTTTGAAACTCGAGAAAGAAGGCTTAAATGCAGCTATAAATCTTTCTTGAATAGTTAATCTATTAACAGTATTTTTATTTCAAAGAAATGGATTTATATCCGAGTCTTCTTTCTTCCAAAAGGAATTAATAGTTAGTATAAGAAGTCTTCTCAATTCTTTCATATTCTCACTATTCAGGGCTTTCGAAGAGTTAAAATTCTGGAATTGCTTTATAGAAATAAATATCTATAAATTACAAAAGTTAATTTATTCTTGCTTCAAATTTTTAAGATATCCAACTAGGTTAAAAACATGAATTTGGATAAAAATTCGTATTTCTTTTGTAGTTTTTCAAAACAGGTAATTTATTATTTTTTTCTCTATGTCAATTAGAAGCCAAGTTATAACAATCTATTGATGTAAGTGATGTTCATTTATAAGCATTTAAAAACTTTAAATGCATTTTTTTGAATTCTATTGTTTTTTTTCATAATTCTACTATACAAGAATCATCATATCTCAAAAACAAATCAAGATATATTAATGAAATTTATAATTAGTACTCGTTATGTTACGCAGAATGCAATGAACTGCGAATTGGATGTTGAATTCTCTAGAAGTGGATATATGATGGTTTAATACAAATATTGGTGAAATAAATTCCAAAATTTCATATATTGCACACAAAAATTTTATTTTTGAGTAAAGTTATTAGATAATAGTTAATTGGACTCTAAGTACACATGTAATATTACAAAGTGAAAGGAAAATTGGCAACAATTGTTTTTAATAGATCAACCCTATTTTCATACATATATGTGAAAGTTACATCATAATATGCGTTTTCTTTAAACACGATATATATATATTTAAAAATTCCAGTTTTATTCATTATTTTATAGTTATATTAATAAAAAAGCATCATATAAGCAATTTATATATATATTTTAAATCTCGTCCGAACCTAAGTGAATACCTTACAAGGCAAAATAACTCCATTAAGTAAAAAATTGAAGTAGATATACGAAAGTTGTAGCAGATGTGATAGTAAATTAATAGATAGATGACTTAATTGACGTTCACATTTAAAATATAATATTCGGATGTAGGTAGTGGCAAAAAATTAGAATGAATATGCACAATGTGACAATGAAATTTTTAGGATTGAGAGAGATCTGTGTCTTCAGTGGTGTTATCACCATAATTACACATGTATGATAAATATTAATTATCCGCTGGTATTTTGTTAAATTCCAGCACGTTTGCTACACGAACTCATAATTATGACCATAAAATAGAAAAGTAAAATTTTTCATTTTTTTAAATTAGAATTGAAAGTTTTGCTTTTAAGGTATATTTGAAATGATAAATATCAAGCGCTTCGATATTCACTAATTGACGAACAAGTGTACGATTAATTTTGTTTTATCAAAATGCATAGTTATTTTTTTTTGATAGAAAGAGCCAAGTTTGAAAGCATTAAGTGTATTCGAAGTTAATCTGCGATATATGAGTTTATCAAAAAAAAAAAAAAAGTGTACTAGCTTTCGTTACAAAAAATGTATTGTGTGACATTGAGAAACATTTGGGCTGTTCAGATTCAAGATTTAAATAAAATAAAAGTCCGCGCTTTATTTCTTCCCGCATTTGGACAAATGAACAAAAATATGTGATGTCCAGAGTACAGAGATGTCATTTTGGGAACTAAAATTATTTTTTAAACCTTTTGAAATCTACGTTACAGGCCAAGAAACGAAATATTTTCGATACGATCTTCAAGCAAAGCGAGAATGAAAATGAGAAGACTCTTCAGAAGCAACAACAACATCAATAAAACAAAACCAGAAAACATTGATTCAAAATCAAAACAATACTCATTACTCTCGCTAGTAGGTATTATCAACAAAATAAATTTCTTCCCGATTGACAAACAATTATTGATGAGTATTGTTTAAAAGTCAGAATACATTTCATTTATCTGAAATGTGGGAATGAAAACAGTTGGTGCTTGTTGGATGATAATGCGCTGAATTACAGCTCGCTTATTTGTAGATTTTTGACAAAGAATAATGTATGTGTATTTATCCTGATTTGGACTCATGTGAATTCTCTTTATTCACAAAATTTAAAAAGGTGCTACTTTGTTGATATTTCGAGTATTCAAAAATTTAAACCCGTGCTGTGAGGCCACGCTAAAAAGTGCACTGGAATAGGTACTCCAACAATTATCAGTTCAATGTAAGAAATATAATCAATCCTGAAGGGACTAATTTGAACAATGACAATAAAAAATACCTAAAGCAAATAACAATTTTTCTGTTTCTTTTTCATTTTACACATGTAGCATTAAAAATGCTTTGGCCCATTGTGTAAATTATAAGGCTGATTTATAATTAGCCTCTTGAAATTTAAATGTTAAGAAAGAGTTCTTAATTAGAAAAATAAAAATCTATTATTGTGGTAAAGCATATGCGTAGGTTACAACCATGGCGAACATCGACAACCAAACATCTGTTGCCAACATTCGTTTTCACAAGTTAACATAAGCTAAACGATTACAATTCTTTCATCGATACACAAAGTGAACCTTACATTCGGCCCCGCTCAATATAAAATTTAGACATACAGAAGAAATTTTAAATTGAAGCGTAAAAATAAAAGAAACAAAGTTTTTGATGAAATCATAGTTCAAGTCTCTGGGGAACACAGACCAGTTAATATCTTTTTGATGATGGCTTAATGGCTCTCATTCTCTTCGTCTGTGCTGTTTTCCTCGATGGTTGGTGAATTTCGTTTAAAGTAAGGGCGAAGATGTTGTACGTGGACAACCTTGATAAATTTGTTCTGCTGTGTTGTAGACTTGATCTCGTAGCACACGGCCCCGACTGGACGTATAATCACAAATGGTCCTTTGAAAATAGGAGAAAGTTTGTGATCTCCTTTTTTCGGCCAGTCGTACAATACGAGATCTCCTGCCTTGAAGGAATGGGATCTGCGATGGAGATCAAATCGTTTCTTGTTCTCCAAATGTGTTTCATACGCATTATTTGCTGCTTCGGCCCTGGCCAAAGTTAAAAGGTCTAGTTGGTCTTCACGTGGCGTGTCATCTATGAAGCTACCAATGTGAAGTTCACATGGAAGGCGTGGCTCATATCCATGAAGTAAATAAAATGGTGATTTCTTAGTAGAATTTTGTTTTGTGGTGTTAATTGCGAGTAAGGCATTTGGAAGTAATTCGTCCCATTTATTCGGGTTTTTGTCAATCATTTTTTTCAAAGAGGACACAATGATGCCGTTGGCTCGTTCAACGATACTATTAGCTTGTGGTGAATAAGGTGGTGTCGTTGATTGTGTGATTCCATATTTTTGAAGAAACCGCTGAGTGTGACGTGCGGTAAATGCTGTTCCTCCATCTGATAAATACATATTTGGCGGTCCATATCTAAGTATTATATTATGATACAGAGCATCAGTCACTGTATGAGCGGCAAGAGATGCAGAAGGTGTTGCAATTACATAGCGTGTGGCGTGGTCAATTTGGACAAGCATATTTGTATTTCCATTTCTTGTTTCTGGCAAACAGATTATGTGGTCAGCAGATACAATTTCCCAAGGTGTGGATGGAATCGGCAATTGCTGCAAAAGACCATAGGCATTAGCAGTACGTCGGTTGACAATTTGGCATTTATGACAGCTTCGAACATATGCTTTACAGTCCTTGCGCATATTTGACCACCAATAACGTAATTGCAAATTGTGAAGAGTTTTTTTTGCGTCCATATGTCCAACATCATCGTGACAAGCGATCAGAGTTTTCTCTCTCATTGCCTTAGGAATCACTACTACAGATTTCGAATTATTATCTTTAACTCGCACAAGAGTGTTGTTATCGATATTATAATTGCATATGATTGACATTGTCCTTTTGTTTGGATTTTTTTCTCTGAGTAAGCGAAAAATATACTGACAAAAGTCATCTCTTTTCTGTTTCACACAAATGTCTGATTCATAACTTGCAGTAACTGTTAAACAAACAGGTGGTGTTGGGAAACGTGAAAGGTGATCAGCGATGACATTTTGCTTTCCGGGTCGGTGCTCAGTTGTGAAATCAAATTGAGCCAAATCCACTAAATATCGTGCAAATTTTCGATTAATTGCAGATTTTGCAACTACATAAGCGGTTGTATAGTTGTCTGTGATGAGTTGAAACTTGTGACCTAGGAGATAGAGTCGAAATTTTTCAGTTAGGGCCCAATGTACGGCAGTACATTCCAGTTCATTACTGTGGTAGCGTGTTTCAGCATCTTTTAAGGTACGTGAAGCATATTCAATGACACGACGCTTTCCATTCTGTTCTTGAGATAAAACTGCTCCTAGTCCAGAATAAGATGCATCAGTTTCTACAAAGGTTGGTAATCCTTGTTTGAAATACGAAAGAATTGGAGCAGTAGTAATTGCAGTTTTTGAAGATTCAAATGTACGCTGTTGGTCATCTGTTAAAACTATGGGAGCATTGTTGGTCTTCTTTTCTAAACCTTTTAAAACGCTTGTTAAAGGTTTAGCAATAACAGCATAGTTACGAATATACTTACGAAACTGATTAGCAAATCCAAGGAAACTACGAACTTCATGAATTGATTTGAGAGTTAGATAACGCTCAATTGCTGCTATGCGTTCCGGATCAGGACGAACACCATCTTGAGAAATAATTCGACCAAAAAGAGTTATTTCTGATACTGCAAATTGCGTTTTTTCTCGTGTCAGCTTGAAGCCAGCTTTTTGAGTTGCTTCAAAGATTTTATATATCACTTTGAGATGATAATTGAAGTCATCATGAGAAGTTGATATATCATCAATGTATGTGTTGACATTGTGGTGTGCCAGATGATTGTAGGCTAATTTAATCGCTCTTGTCATTGTAGATGGGCCATTTGTGACACCAAAAGGCATTCGAAGAAATTCATAATGTCCGTCAGGAGTGACAAATCCAGTTTTGTAGGTGTCAATGTCTCTTATGGGAATGCAGTGAAATGCAGATTTTACATCCATTTTAGAATTGTAGCTCTTTCCTGCCATGCGTTGAATAACGTCTTCCATTTGGTCGATTGGATGCGGATCAATATTTGTGATAGGATTAATAGTGCGAGAGAAATCTACCACAACTCGCCTAGGAGTACTTTCATGAAAGGGCTGCTCCACAATGAAAGCTGGTGCTGCGTACGGTGAGTTGGAATGACGGCAAATTCCTTGTTTTAACCATTTTTCAATTTGCGTTTTTAGAAATTGGCGATCAGGCTCTGAAAGTCTATAAGGTCTACATCTAATAGGCTTTTCATGTTGCAATTCAATTTTGAATTCCACATATGGACATAGTCCAATGTTATCATCATTCGAATAAAAAACATCAGTAAATTTTCCAATTACTGCATCAAGTTGAGCTTGTTGAGTTGTAGAGAGTCCTGCAGATTTAGGGATAAGGTTTGTGTCGGATGAAATTATATTGGGTGTTGCTTCTGGCAAAGTAACATCATCTAATGATGGTAGTGAGGGTGGATGAAGAGCGACACAGTTGATGCTGGGTTTCGAAGCATGAATACATTCGTACAAATGAAATGAAGTTGGAGTAGAAATACATAATGAGCCATTAGGGTCGTAAGTGCATCTAGCTTGAACTTGTTGTTGCCAATCGAATCCTAAAATAAGCTTAAATGGAAGCTGGGTGCACACTCCAATTTTAGGCATCATATGTTCCAAATTACCAACAATTATGTTTAAAGAAATCCAACCTATTGGCTTTATTTCATGGTCAACAACTTGGAACTGTCCATCAGTCCACGGGTTAATAACAATATCATTTGGAACACAAGATTGTTGAATGACTGTGATATCTGCACATGGATCACAGAGGGCTTGAATTTCTGTATCATTGTTGATAATAACAGGTATTAAGGCACGTCTGTTAGTTTCAGTTCTAATACAATTTATGGAATTATTATTTGCACTATTTGCGGTTGTAGATCTTCCAGATGTGGAGTTGCGATTGTTGTTGTTGCGGCGGGAATTTGAAGAGTTCAAACTTATAGTTTTGACTGCGTTATTATCAGAACTAGTTGAACTGCTAGAAGATGGGATTTGGACATTAGTTTGACTGTTGGTATATTGATTTTGTCGTGACGTGTTTCTTGGTTGAGCTATGGTTGAACCACGTGGAGGAGGTGGTAAACTGCACATAAAAGATGCATGGCCTTTGTTTCCACATCTCCAACAAGTAATATCACGAACATCGTCAGTTACTGGATTGTATTTACGACGTTGTTCATCATGTGTATAAGAAGATCGAATTTGAGATTTCGGAGAATGTTTCTTATGCTCTTGTTTTGCACTGCGAATAGCATCAAGTGCAGTTGCCCTGTCAATTAATTCTTCAACAGTATTCGTATTTTGAGTAGCTAATGCAATTTGCCATTTTTCCTCGGTAATATCACCTATGATCATAGAAATACGGTCAGGTTGGGGAATGGTGAAGGGAGCTTTTTCCAAAAGAGCGTCTTTTGAATAAATATAATCTACTAAACTTTCATTATGCCTCAACTTTCGTTCATTTTGGTGAGCCAAAAATTCTTGCATTGTAATACGCCTTTTAAATCTTGAGGCGAGAGCATTTTTCCAAGTAATCCAATCATTAAAATTTTTTCCTGTTGTTAATTGCCAATTTTTTGCAGATCCTGAGAGACGAGAAATAGCATTAGTTAATTTTAATTCGTCGGACCAGTTAGCTAAAGTTGAAATTCTTTCAACTTCCTTTAACCATTCAAGTGCATTTTCAATTATATCACCTTTAAATATTTGAATTGAATTTGCAGTGTCATTTGTAGATGTGATTTGAATCACATTTGGATTTACTTGTCTTTCTAAAAATTGTTTTTGCGTTTCCATTAATGTAGAAAGAATAGCTGCGATATTCGGATCTATTTGAGAAGGCGGAGGCATAGGAAGTGGTGATTGTGTAGAAGAATTACTTAAAAGTTCTACTTGTTTTCGCAGAAATTCAATCTCTGTCAATAAATGTGCATTATCAGAAATTGCCTCCTCAACGTTATTAAGATTCTGCGCTCGAAGAACATTTAATTCTTCCAAAGTTCCTTCACTATTTCTTTTAGTATTATCCTCTACAATACGCAAAATTAGTTCATTCTTATTTCCAGTTAGCGAAAGATTTCTGAAACGTAATTCTTTTTTCAGTTGAACTATCGTTAAAGTTTGTAGCGGTTGCGAGTCTAAAGAATTAAAAATGTCATCTTTTGTTGACATTTTTTTTTTTTTATTTCTGTTCACTGTTCTTGACGAACGAAATAAATTAGCGAAGATTGCTTGGCGACGTTCTTGTTTAAAAAGCGAAGATTGCTTGGCGACGTTCTTGTTTAAAAAGCGAAGATTGCTTGGCGACGTTCTTGTTTAAAAAGCGAAGATTGCTTGGCGACGTTCTTGTTTAAAAAGCGAAGATTGCTTGGCGATGTTCTTGTTAATAAAGCGAAGATTGCTTGGCGATGTTCTTGTTTAAAAAGCAAGCAATAAATTTTGCAAACAGAATAATTTTTTTGAAGGTAATGCGAAATCAATATTCAACATTCGTTAGAATACTCGCACTGATTTGTACAAAGTTTTATCACAAGTAAAACGTAAGTATATAAAGTATCTCATAAACTTCACTTACTATGCGTGGGCGATTTTTGGAATACGTTCAGGCAGAAACAATCTTGGCGAGATTATCATTCCTTGGCGAGGATTCTGAAAGTTCCAAAGAAGGCTTAACAGTGCGATGTTTTTTTCGAAAATATTATTTGAAATTACCTTTGCAAGTCCATTAGATTCCGGCTGCGCCATATAAGGCTGATTTATAATTAGCCTCTTGAAATTTAAATGTTAAGAAAGAGTTCTTAATTAGAAAATAAAAATCTATTATTGTGGTAAAGCATATGCGTAGGTTACAACCATGGCGAACATCGACAACCAAACATCTGTTGCCAACATTCGTTTTCACAAGTTAACATAAGCTAAACGATTACAATTCTTTCATCGATACACAAAGTGAAACTTACAAAATGTATGATTATTATGGAGAGGTTTGAAAAAATTAGGAATATAACTCAGAGAGCATAGTTTCGGCCTTTGGGAATATAGCGATATAAATTTTCTTCTTTCAAGTATTGCTACGTGAATGATTCTTTATAATAAAAATATTTATTTCAAACATTGTGTCAAGGAATGATTAAGGTTTCATAATAAGTTGGTGTTTGCCGCAAGTAGGAGTAGTAGGATAGACGGAGAAACACCTCAACTCACTTAATTAATGCTGTTTAGAAATTTATCATCATATACAAACGCTAATATAACTGTGACTAAGCTTATTTATTTCCAAATTTTTAGAAATAGTCATAGTCTTGTATTTCCAATTGGAAATACATTTATATATTTTCAATTGGAAATATATAGAGAATTGGAAAAAGACTTTAAATGATATAGATAATTGTATTTTATGTAAGTTGAGTAGATAAATATATTCCTAAAAATGATATCCTAATTTATGTGCAGCCTTCACACCGTAATTATTAAAAATATTATTCAAAATTATTACAAGCACGTAATTAATTAGGCCCAATCGGTAGCGGTATAAAAAAAAGCATCGAATGTTGATTGGCGGATTTTCCTTGAGGCTGTCATTGAAATAGTTCAACATCTTCTAAAATAGCAATATTCAGAACTTCACAGCTCTTTAATGTTAATAGTAGGAGTGCAAAACATTCTTTGATTAAATTGTTTGTGTGCGAAAGACAGTTTCCTAGTTATGACGAATAGGACCAAAAAATATATGAAAATTAAGATTCCATAATTTTTCCAAGTTCATTTAACGGCTCAAATAACATCTATAAAGATATTCCTTTTATGAGGTTTCTTAAAAACTTCTCATTGAGCAACAAGATATAACATTTGATGGGTCTTGGGATTTGACTTCTGATTGAAACTGACGAGGTTTCGAATGAATGCTGCTTTCCATCTTCCTTTCGATGAGCTGGACATTATTTTAACCCATGACGTTAAATTTTATCAAAATAATGAAAGAAAACAAATTAATAATGCAAATGAATCAAGTGAAAAAATATTGGAAGATAATCTGGAAGAATAAAAAATAATTTATTTCAAGAAGCGCAGTGTGTTTGAATTTTTTAGCACAACTGGCAAATTAACAGTGAAAAGACTTTCTTCAATTGCTGTTCGAAATTTTAGAGTATTTTGTGGACCCATTTTGAAAAAAAAATATAAATTATAAAAAATAGAATTAAAGCTGAATATGAAATTCTGCCATTGAATATTATACGAATTGCTCCCCACACAAATGTTGATTTTCAAACATGTTTATATCTTTTTGTTACTCTGTACATATTATAAAACGAGCGTAAGAAAGAGAAAAAGCTTATTTACAAAATATGCTTTAGTAGAAAGTTATCAACATCTAATTCCATCGATCAGAATGTTCTTTTTTGCTCAGGAAATGCATTGCCAAAGATAAATCTATTCGCTTGTGTTGTCATTTCATTCAATTAAAGGTCAGCGAACCTTATTTTTCGATTACAACAAAATGTATTTGGTAACATTATCTATCTGTGCCAAATTTAAGAAAGAACTTCTACATTATCTGTGTAATTGTGAAAGAGCAATGATGAGAATCTAAAAATAAATTTTATATGATGGTTAATTGTTGTAATTATTTAATTTTTTTAAAAATGAAATTCGATGCTTTAGACAATTTTCAGTGATATGCGAACAATTTATTTAATTGAATCATATTGTTTATCTTACAAAACTGCTTTTATCACTTTTTTTATACTTTCTTAACTTTGATAATTTTATTTGTCTATTGAATTTTTCACTTTATGCATTCCTTAATCCTCGGGACTAGCATATTTAATTTTATACTGATTAAAGTGAAAACATAAAGTAAATCTATTCAGGACAGTTTTTATTTTTTTGGCGAAAATTATGCAAATATATGGGATTTAAAAGTTTTAATTAATATAAATAATTTTTTTAGAATTCTTTTAATGTATCTGAAAAATCTAATTTATCCTTTTTTCATTTTTTTTCTTAGTCTCATTTGAATTTTAAATCAATTTTCTAAATGCTAATAAAAAAACACTTTCTCTGGATGATTTATTTTATTATATTCTTTCTTCCCTATTAGCACACGTCACTGTACGATATTTCCATGAGATTGTTCGATATTCTGAATGCCGGGCAATATTGTGAAGATATAAAATCCTGTTACACATTTTACGCATTAAAAGTTACGCAGTGCTATTTATAGTAGCAAGCAAAGCGAGCGGTTTTGAGCGGAGATTGAAACTTGGGAAGACTGCTATGCAATCTTCATGGGAATTGATAAGTATGCAGATAGGTGGCAGAGATTCCTAGTAAAATATAATATTTCTAAATTATTTAGAACCTTTTTTAAAAGAAGTGTATGCCTATCTCTAACGATATAGAAATCATTAGGTCAGAGTTTTAAAGTGAAAAAAACCCTACAAAGACGTTTTGTATTTTAAGTAAGAAATTTATTTTTGATTATTAAAAATGAATAATAAATAAAATATTTCTAAAATTATGACTGGCAAAAAACACTTTTTTTGCCATACATTTATATGCTTGTTATGGAAATGGAAAAAATGGACATCTTCTTGTGAAAAATTATAATCTGTAAGAGGAATATTTTCAAAAAGATTCCTTTTCTTTCATTTTATGTATGCTTTTCTATGAAATTCAATCATTCATCATAATTTGCATATAATATACAATTTTATAGCAGAAATACAATTGAATTATTTTATGGAAAATTTTAAAGAAAATTTAACAAAAATATACAAAAATAACGTTTGCACGTTATACTATATAGCTCACTATTTTGATAATTTTTACATTCTTTCTATGTATATGAATTAGACATATATTACACAAGTTTGGATCAAGTATCAATGAATGAGGTTCTTTTATTGATTGTTAAAATATCCTGGGTTATATTGCAATTTAAATTTCTTCATCGTATTATTAAAGGTGATATAGATAAATAAATGTGATATAGATATATTTAAAAAAAATAAAATTTATAGTGTTTGATCATTAAAGTAAATACTATGATAAGGATCAATAATTTTAATACCATTAAAGTCGTCATAATATCGGTACAGTTTTTAAAATTAAAATTTATAGATCATTAAAATAATAAAATAAGTAATCATTATGAGAATAAATAATTATATCGTAAAATTCATGATATTTTTAGTGAATATAATTGTCTTGATCTACAATGAAAACTAATTTATTTATGCATTTTAATGAAATAAGTAACGTTTTATCCCATACTGTAGTATATTTAGCATGACCAATAAATACTTTTTTAAATTCGAAAGTATTTTATGAGATTAGTTAGTTTCTGTTGCTAATTATGCCATAAAAAAGAGATTATTCATTGAATTACAGTAAGTACTCTTATGAATGTCATGCTTCTGACTTCGAGTTCTTAAAACGAAAATTTATTATACTGTTATGATATTTCTATTAAAAAAATGGGGGTACCATTTTCATTTACTAATTAGTTTTATATGTCGAAGGCGATTCCCACTAGGCCCCCGCTGTGGCTTCAGTTATTTTCTCTTAATTAAGAATTATTTATTTCCTTATGTCCAAAACGACAGTAAAAAATCGAAATTTCTGTCATTTTATCTCTCACTTTACAATTTTAAAAAGAGAAAGAAAAAAAAAGATTTTATCTAATTTGTAACAGTTTGCTACGATAACTGCTTACACCAATTAGAGCTCATATAAATATATATTACGCTTTCTTAGGGAAAAAGTCAATCAGCGAGCCAAAAGAAATTGTTAAAAGTGTCAATTAAAACTAAGTAGGTACACTTAAGTCCCTTACTTTTTAAATTTTTCTAATTAATTAATTTAAGCTATTAGAAATATGTTTAAACAACGCACCCAGTATTTATTACGTACAAAGCAAAAATGAGCTAAAATAAATTATAGCTCTCCTTATTAAAGTACTTTGCTTCTGTGGCTTCAAAAATGTATACATAAACGGAGTTCATGGATTTTCTTTATTTGCGGATAAGATTAAGGACAGGTGTTTAAAAAAAATTAAGTAAATTTTGAAAATATGAACATTTTCAGTTATTCAGTTTTTGGTCTTTTAATATTTAGATGGCATTAAAGCATTGATTTTATTTTTAGATGCGAAGATTTATAGATTCGAGTTTTGATGGATTTGAATTTGTTTTTATCTGAAAGAGATTCACAAGCTCCTTAGTTTCCAGATATCAATAGCTGAGATCCAACAGATAAATTGAAATCAATAAATGAAAAATGGGAAGTAGATAGATATTGATTAGAAGTAAGTAATAAAATGCTTTCTAGACATTTATCTCAAAATTTCAAATTAGTAACTAGTATTTCATTTCAAACACGAGATATTGCATGTGCATATTTTGATTAGTTTTATATCTCTGAAAATGATTCAAATAAGATTTGTATACAGGTTTACTGTTTCATTAATCCAAATGAAATTCTTTTTTTTCTTCTGGAATTTCATATATGTATAAATTTATAATTTCTTGAATTGGCTGGGTTGATTATGGCGTTTTCAAGAATTTTCTAACATTATTAAATACTTGGGACTGGTAAATGACTTTAGAAGAAGCATTATATCTAATGTATTTCAAGAAAAACAACAACTCATAAAGGTGAAAGAAGCTTTAAATTAAGCAAATCGTACGAATATTTTATTTAGCAGAAGTAATTATAAAAGCTTTTTATATTGAGAGGAAGGAAGTGAAACGAATGCGTATGATTTATAGATATTTAAAGAATATTAATAGACAATAAATAAAAATTAATTCTATTAAAATTTAAAAAAAAAACATGAAGGAATATTTTCATTGCATCTGAAGTAAAGACAAAAACTGAAACTGATTTCCAAAATTTTCTAATTAAATGTATAAGCGAATCTGATTTTACTTCTTATTCTTAAAGCTACTTTTTTATCGACACTGTCATTTCTTTCAACTATTAATTTTGCTTTCTTTTCTTTGTTTTTTCTTTTATTCTTAGTCTGCAATATTTTTAAATAATTAAACTAAAGGTTTTTCAAATAAAATGAAACAAAGTAAAATTACATTATTTATTATTGTGCGTTTTTAGTTACTCATTAGAGATTTAGATGAGTTTTTAATTGCACCATAGAGATTCAGATAAAAAATATCCCAGACAGAAAGATAGTCGAATATAAGCATTTTTGATAAATTATATTTCATTTATTACTATTTCTCACCGAAAATTTATTCTGATGGTGATAGTTAACTGCACTAAATATTCAAATAATGCGAGCATTTTATTTATTTTTAGCATCAAAGATAAATATTTCAATACGGTAGAGCATGTATATATCGGGAATTCTAAAAGAAGTGTGATTGGTTGTTACAAAATCAAATCTAATTTATTATTTTAAAATAAAAGATATACTCATTGATACAGTATGATTTACAATGAGTTTTGAATTCTCAGCGAAATATTTTAATCCTTTTGTTGTTGTTTTTCTATCGAAAAGTTCTGCTCTTTCTCCAACTTGAATGCATTGCATCCTGTTAAGGTTGCAAGGCTATATTTATATTTCCTTTTAAAGAATTTAACATGCTTAGTTATAAATTCTTGAAAGTATTTCGCATTTCTGCTTTAGTCTGAAAGTATACGAATTCTAAATGATAATTTAAAAGAGAAGGTAAACATTTATTTTAATATCTTCTGTATGTAGAATTAAGCTCAGTAATTGGGAATGGTGACTATATTGCGAAGTAATGACTTTAATGAAACGGAATGTTTGTACTTTGGTAAAGACACTTTACAAGAAGTAAAAAAGGAATCTTCTAAACATTTGGACTGTAAATAACTTTTAAATTAATAAAAACTGTATCCAAAAAAAAAATGGGAAACTTAAACTTGTCACTTTTTGTTTATTTTCTATTCAGGATATAGTCAAGTTAAGTTACTAAGGTATATATTTCTTGGATATCTTGGCAATAAGGGTTGAGAAGAAGCTTAAGTTTTCATTTTAAGTTTTCTTCAGAGAAACATTAGAAAGTTCTCCATCATAACTGAAAATTTTCATAAAAGAGCCATTGAAAAAAAAAAAATCTTTGAAAAAAATCAAATAGAACCTATTTTTTTTTTTTTTAAGTAATTGGAATCGGTTACATTTTGGAGCATGGACGTTTTGTTCCACAATGCTTATTTTCATATACCAAATAAATAACATGCATTTAAAATCTGAAAATTACGAAAATTTAAGGAATTTGATGATGATTTTGACTCTATTTAAAGAGAATTAAAGACAGTGGAGATGGAAGGAAAATCTGATTGTGGATCTTCCATCGACAAATATATATTAATATTGATCGAATGCATTGAAAATGCAAAATTGACGACGATTCATTATTCATAAGTCTGTAAGAGTGACGAAGTTAAAGAACTGCGAAGCATTAGTTTAGTCTCATCAAAATTTTTCTTGACTGTGGATTACCAATTCGTGATTTCAGATAGTCAGTTTCAAATAAAATATATACTTCCATATTTTCAAGATGATGGATATAAAGTTTTTTCTTCAGATAGCGTAAAACATCAAACAAAACTACGTTGAATCGTTGATTCGAACTTTTCTAAATGATGCATTATTTCTTTTTGTAAATTGAATTACTCGTTTTTTACTAATTAAAATGTGGGCTTTTATGCCTTAAATATAACTTTCTCGCTTGCCTTTTTAAATAAATGTTTATTTCAAATTTTCCAGATAAAATTGGAAATATAAAGAGATTATTCCAAGTTCAACAAAGTATTAAATACTTGTGATTGTTTATATGCGATATTTTATAATATAGAAGATATTTTACTGAAAATAATATTTTGGAATAATTGGGTCTACGCATTAAAATTCATGCTGAGGCTATATAGTGCAATTTCTGATTAATTAAAAAAATAATCTCTTCAATTGAAAACTCTGAGTAGAAAATGAATATCATATTCCCAATTACCCCATGGTATATGATATAATTGAAAACACACTGGTGCATCTGGAAATGACCCTTTGTGAATCTAGTTAATTTATAAATTATTTTGAAAAAATGCATTATTTAATGAATTTTGCAGATTATGCGTATTTCCTCCAAAATCTCCATCCTTTCTTTATCTATAATTATTTTATTAAGTCGAAAAAATTGACAATGTCTGCAAAAGTTACTCCAAAGGCTTATAAAGCAGAAAGATAATCTGGCTTAAAAATGCTACATATTACTCATAGTAATAATATAATAAATAACATATCTTTTGATATGTCAAATATATATATAAGTAAATAAAATGTCAGATATATTCATAATATGTCACCCATTAGTTCTATATTTGAAGTATTTCCTAATTTCCAATGGTTCTTGATTTAGCTTGATTTCTAACCAGGATACTTTAATAGTCTACTTCTATATAAATTGGAATAAAAATCTGCAAAATATAAATATATTTCCAGAAGAATATAACAAAAATAATTTTATCGGGCTACTGCAACTTGTTTCAGAAGCAAATAACAAACCTGGGAAACTAAATTGCTAATATGTCGGAAAATAATGATGCTGTTTTTAGCCAAACTTTGTCGTTTACTTAAAAGACTTGTTATGCATAAAGAAGAATATTATATATAATATACACACATAAAATAATTAACCTTTTTTCAAAGGTATTAGAAGGGATAACTATAATCTCCAGAGTGGATTTTTTATTTTCTTATTTCGGCTTTAAACGCACATGAAAAAGTGGAAAAAAAGAGGATAATTGTGAAATGCTATATGCAGGTAATTTATTTTCATTCTTGTTTTTAAGAATTTAAATTTTTGTTAGTCACAAGACAAGCCTATTAGTGACCTAATAATCAGATCAAATATCCTTTTATCAAATATCCTCAAGTGCTCATACAAATTTAGGAACTATGTAATTCCATTTCATTGACAATACATGTTATCCTTTTATTCTGTGCTATAATATCGGTATTGTTATATCTTAATACTTTATAGTTTTCTTGAGTGTTTCATTCCTTTTTGTCTGATACAAGACAGCTTCTTCCAAACTGTTTGAAAAATAAACAAAAACCTTTGTCTCTCAGCGATGATTCAATCTACAACCTTTATAAAATATAAAGTATAATCAATATACTGCTTTTTGGCGTTGTATTTCTGAAAAAATAAACTTTTATTCAAAATATTTTGAAATCAGTTTTAAGAAATTAGACATGTTGATGAAGTTGAAGTCTTAAAAAACATTAAAACATAAAATACATTCTTTTTGCAATAATAAGAAGATGTGCTGCAATAACCTTTTTTAGCCAGAACAATACTGGACATATTTTTTTGAAGAAAATGCATCCGAAACTATTATATCTGTAGAATGCAAGAATGATGAAATGACAAAGCGATGATTTTCTCATCTCCAAATGAACCAGAATGTATATTTCAATAGAAATGAATTATACTTATTGACAAAATCTTCGCGAGTTGAAAACTTACTTCATCAGCAAATCAAATGTATTCTACATCAATAATGCTGAGGATAATAAGATCATGTCGTTTGTGAATGTTTCATGTTCATTTATGATTGCAACACATAGGAACTGCTCTGTTTAAATTTAGCATACAAACAGGTGTAGGATAATGTGGATTTGGTGGACAGAAACATATGTTATTATTAATTCTCCTAGATATGAGTCTCTGGCGATCGCAGTCATCCATCTTTTATGCCTCAACTTTTCATTCGTATTTCTAATAAATTAAAATTTTGTGAAAATAACTTGTATTTTATGTTTTTTAAGTCATTTTTTCTAGTTGAATTTGAGCAAAGAATTAAGTTTTCGCCTCGTTTGTTTAGTTTTGGGATTTGGGCGAGAAAAAACCCAATACAAGTAATATCTGCTGTTCCAAGAAAATAAACATTTTTTTTCCTTGGAATAGTAAATTATACCAATTATTAAGAATTATGGTTTTGTAATATCTAAAGAGTTAGTCAGTAACTATAGAAGAGCCAAATAAAAAGTGGAGTACTAAACTGGCTTTAAACAGAGTTAGGTTGAAGGACTTACAATCTAATTGCTGAAAATGTAGATACTTTAAAAGCATAATAGAGTTGTTTTCTTTTATTAAAAATCAAATAATGTCAGATTCAGTTGCTAATTCAAAAATTTTCTTGCTGAATTTGTGTATCCTTATTTTATTAATTTCCTTGAAATTTATAATTTTTCAAGAATTACGTTACAAAAAGTCAATTTCTAGTGCTTGTTATTCGACTTTCGAATATATTAATCATTTTTTAGACATCTTGCTTGAGTATTATACTTACTAAAATAATACAGCAATTACAAGTATTCGATAACCTATTTCAAAATATGGATAAATTAAAACTATATTTACTATCACAAGGTGGTAAAAATTATAATTTCAATAAGAAATAATCTCTAATCAATTATATTGCTCTTCCCATTACAATACATTTTTAACTTTTAATAGGATATTGATTTTTTTGTGAATAAATGAAATATACATTTTTGTATTTTTGTTTCAATTTAAAAATTATAATTGTAATCACAGCATTTACTGTATTTAAAAATAAATTATGTAACCAGCAATTTTATCAACAGAGTGAATATTTCAGGACTTTTTATGAACAACCAAGCTCATAGAATCACGAAATGATTTATATTTCTAATTTTCAATCTGTTTAGGAATGAAGTGTTTTTAAAATAGCAAATTTGGAAAAACGGTGTTGCTTTATTTAGAAATTTGAGTACAAAACAAAACCCCTATGAATAAATTATTTTTAGAAAACAGTGTGTATCAGTATATAAATCTTTTAGTCTAATAATACTCTCATGTTCAGTTACTTCTATAACAAATATTGCACCAATTACTTTTTTGTATTAAGCTAACATATTTTTTTATGAAATTAGGTGTGTAAATAATTTTACATAATAAAAGAAAATAGAGAAAATATGGTAAACATACACTTAAATATGATCGTCCGTAGGACTCATAAAATGGAAAAATTATTAAGAATTAATCCATCTTTTTATTACAAAGTGATTTTCTTTTGATGAAAGTTGTTACTTAAACTATTTATGGGAGCCATATGAATGGCATTTTTAGAATTATATATTACCACCTAATTTTACTGACACATACCCAATTATTCCACGGCTAGTAAATCAAAAATGGAAGTTTCTTAAATTTTAAAACCAATTCATATTGGCAATTTAAAATTTTTTCATTCTACATAAATGTATATCAAACTTTATTAAAAAATTTATATTCAAATAAAGTAATCTTTAATATTACAATACTTGAAGAAGGCTTATTCATCTCCATGATAGGAGTAATTAAAGCATTATAAATGGATTATTATAATTCTAAAGTAATTTTTATATTTTTATTAGTAAAATTAATTAACCAATTTCGTCAAAATTATTCAGATTTGAATTTAAAATCAACGCAACATACTGCATCTTATACTCCAATAAAATAAATCAATAATTAATAGAGAAATAGCAATATCTTAAATAATACAAAATAGCCTTTTAATTAATGATCTAGATATATGCTATTGAAATATACAGAATAATGTTTGGATACCATATTTTATTAAAAAAAGTCAATAAATCTCATTATTAAATTATTTAATATTACAAGAACAAACCTCTTTCATAGCAATGAAGATAAATAGAAAAAATACACTTGAATCGAAAAAAAAAGCATTGATTGTATTTGAATACTGTTTCGTTAAATATTCGTTATTCAATGTTCTATGCTATTTTAAGCCAGCACTAAAATCCGATAACCATTCATTAAATGACGAAAAAATAAGGACGTTAATAAATATATCTATCTACTCTAGTAACTTTTATGCAAAAACTCTTTGTTTTCCTTCTCTTTTATCCAAATATTGAAAGGCAGTTTCCATTTATAGACCAGGCTTAGACATTAACGTCACGGGATCATCCATTATTCTTACTTAACTTCCTAATGACAGCTATTTCACTCTTTTGCAAAACAGTTAGCTAGCGACATTAAAGATGATATATTACAAACAACGTCAATTAATCAATAATCCAGATAACCAGCAAATTAGAGCCTGTGGAGATGCATTTCGAAATTCTGAAACCGCTCAAATTAACTATTATTTTTAATATGACATTGTTTATAGGGTGCCATATTATCTGTAAATTGCGACATGAGGGAAGTGTGATTGTAAAATCATTTGGAAGACTGCAAAGGACAGAACGTAGAATATATTGTAAATACCGTATTTAAAGCTTAGTTACATTTTGGACCTAATAAGAAGGAGTTTTTCAAAAATTTCAGAAAAGATAATTAAGAATTAATTGTTTTTTAAAAAAAGAAATTGTTATTTTCAATAATTTGAAAGCATACTATTGCACAAAAGCTTTTTATATTACTCTAAAATGAAAAGAAAACTTAAGTGATATTAATTTGTATTACATAATAAGTTTTTCGCTCTTTTTCTAATATTAAAAAAAATGTTTTAGAGTAAATTTCTCAAGCAAAAGTTTTTTATTGGTTTAATTGTTAGATATTTTCTCACGCGCATTGCCGATATTTTACATGCATGCTTTGCGAGAACTTCATCACTGCTGTATAAAGAAATTAAATTTTAAAAATAAAATAAAGAAAGTGGAATCAAATATAGATTATTAGCATACTACTATATATTGGGCTAGATGATCGAATTTCCTTTAATTATTTTTTAGCACTAACTACTCACATCTAAGTTTATTGGCCAATGAGAAAATCCAACAAAAATGGTTTAGATTTGAATTTTCAGAAATTTCATTGCGTCCTTAATTGAAGCATTATTTTAACCCTTAACTGGGGAGGTGAAATTTTTGGACTTAACTGGGGAGGTGAAATTTTTGGACTTAACTGGGGAAGGTGCGGTTTACGAGACCGCATTTCATTTATACTCAGATTAAATCTTCTAATGAATGTATTAGTATGAAAAACTGCCAATATATTTTGCAGATATTTTTCTTCATATATAGATATGTCTTAGAAATTTTTCACAATATATTATCATTGAAAAAGTAAAGGCGTTGGAACATACTTCTTCCCAAATTACATGTTACAATAAAAAATATTCTTGAAAAGACATATTACTTTTTACTTTTTAAATCATACCTATTTTTATAGTATATGAGGGTATATAGAAGACAATATAATGTAAAATTGAACAATTATATGAAAAATAAAAAATAAATGATAATAGTTAAAATTGGCCCCTTTTTTTTTATCGGCTTGTGCGACCTTCATAGCACGGTTTTCTAGGGCATTTTAAACATACATTTTAAGAACTAGTATAAAAATCAACCTATAAATTCTGTATATATATCTCTTGGTATATTAATATATTTTATAAATTTTTCAAAATACATTATAACTAGAAAAATTAATTAGGTTTGAACATGCATATCAGAATCAGTTGAATGCGAACTTTCATCGAAAAACTCTTCTGTACAGTTATCCTTATCACTAAAATCACTTTCTGCTGCATTTAAAAGTAGCAGGAGCACTGCTTCATAATAGGATCAGTAAATTTTATGATATTTCGGGGCCCAAGTTTTAGAGCCATCTGCTAAGCCTTGTTTATCCCCGGGACACTAACAGGGAGGTGCGGTCTTAGAGACCGCGCTTAAAGAAATAACTGAATTATTTTAGAATGCATCCGCTGAAATCGGTTGAAAAAGTGCACGAGTATTGAAGGTCACAAAACAGGAAGCTATAGGATCAATCCATTCAATTGAGCTAGAAATAGAATAGTGGTGACAGAAAATCCATCGCTAGCGGTCTCACAGACCGCACGCCCCTAGTTAAGGGTTAATATGCATTTTTTTTTTTTACTTTTGAGCTCTCTGCATTTAATCAGCTTATTTAAAAAGAAATTTCTTTAAACATTAATTTTAATGAGGCGATAGAAAAGGCGTAGTTGAATTCAATTTGTTTTTCCATTTCCAAACACACCAGATGATTCGAATGTTTCTGAAAAGAAAAAAAAAAGGAATACTTCGTATTCTTTGAAAGCATTTTCACTGGATATTCAGTAGAGTTAATTACCATAATTAGTTAGGTAAACTACTTAACTAAGCTTTCCGTGCTTTCAATAAGACTTAAATTAGTTGCAATCTATTATAAGTATCTTTCTCATTCGCTAAATGAAAGCTTAATAACTGACTACTATAATAAAATGCTGAATATTACAGGCTATTTTAAAAGTTTTTTTAGCTATCGCATATCTATTTCTGATTTTATATTGACTCTTACAATATCATAGAAATTTTTGAACCCAAATTGAGTCTATTTTCAGCAGACGAATGGTTATAACGAATTTTTCTTTAACACTAAACTAGATTTAGTCAATAGAATGCTGCGCTGAATTTTGTGATTTATAGAAATGGAATAAATCGTAAAAGATGTGTATATTTTTTGTATATCGTATTACATGCCATATTTTAAAATATGCATATAAAATACATAAATTTCCTTTATTGACACGGAATATATAAATAATTTTAACAGGAGGTTTATATTATTATATTCAGGCTGAAATTCGTTGAAATTGCCTGTTTTAGGTAAAATCAATTAGTATTGTTCCTAAAAGTATTCGTATGATTCTATTTGAATCTTTATAACATCATTAATCTCTTATTTTTTTATTCTAATTTCTCTATTTTGAATTTTACATACTGATAAAAGAATTATCAAAAAATTACAGCAATAAATCTAGAAAAATCATAGGGGGTTACAAAAAAAATAGTTCCTTACGATATATTTGTCAATTAGGTTGGAACAAAAGTGTTAAAATTATAAATTAGCTTAACGAAATAAAAATATTAATTAAACAATAAATTTTTAACTACGATTCACAACTAATAAATTTTTCGTTTGGCTATTCTTAGACAATTTTTCTCGCCTGATAACTAGCAATTAAGCATCATTTTAATGGAATTGGAATGTTTTGTATTTTCTGAATATAAAGTTTATTTCGGAATATAAAGTTTATTTCGGAATATAAAGTTTATTATTTATTATTATTAAATAAAGTATTTAAAATTGAATATATTGTCTACACCGTACCATTGCGAATAAGTTGCTACAAATTCGTTGAATTTAATTTCAGTATTCATGATTTTCTTCTTCTTTGTCAACTCCAAAGTATTACTTCTAGAAATTCACGTTCTAATAATAAAATTTAAGAAAGTATATTCTAATAAAGAGTTATTCCAATGCGTGTTATATTTTATTGAGTACATTGAGTAGGAAACTAAAATTGGAAAAACATTTGTTTTTCGTTATAATAAGTATTTGTCCAAATATTAAGCGGTAGTAATTTTTCTCATCATTTTATTGGTACTAGTGATATAGAAATATATATATTCAGTAAGTAAGTTGAAGAAAAATACAATTCTAGTAAAGAACTTCTATGTGAGTTTATATTTTATTTACTAAGAATTGAAAAATTGATACTTGTGAATAGGAATCACGAACATGAGAGAAGCATGGTTTCTGTTATGATTAGTATTCATACAAAAATAAAGAGACAATAAATGTTTATTGCTTTCCCTTGCTAATAGCATACGACTCACGAATCACAAAGTGAAAAAAAAATTATGAAGTAAATTAAAGACGTACCCCTTGGTAAATTGTTTTAATTATCTCAGTATAAATAATGCTTCAAAAAAGATAAATTCCATGTTGAGGGGAAAGTTCCTAAGAGCTCTTAAAGACAGCAGCTTCAAAAGTAGCCCATTGCAAATTTGAAGATGAGCAGCCATTTTACAACGTCTAGCAGCAACTGATTCCGGAAATGAGCTTTTTGGCTCATTTCCGGAATCAGTGAAGTCGATGATGCAATGTAATGTAACAGAAATTGGTAATCGTCATTTGGTTTGCTGAAAACTTGTTGTACATTTACAGAGATCTCAGACCTAAATTTATATATATACTAGCCGCCTTTGGCGACCAGCCGGTTCGCCAATCTTAATGTTCGTTAAAATTTTAATAATTAAATATTTTATGCAATTTCTACTTTAATAGCTTCTTCATCAAAATATTTTAAAACTTCAAATTTTGATTATCATATGATTCATTCATAATATTATAAAGGCCTTCAGTCATAACGTAATATGTATCTCTCTCATTTTCTGTTAGCACCCGTACAATTTATGCTTTAAATTAAAGTGGAAAGAATTTATCTTCAATTAATATAATAATATTTTTTACTGAAACAAAGCATTTTTTTATAATCTGATTACTGAAAATAGAGTCACTCAGCGTTTAAACTTTATGGGCACTAAAGAATATCTTTTTAAATTTATGTAATATTTCAAGAGTTGGTCAAGAAAATTTTCTTAGATTCATTATGAGCAGATCGATTAATTAACAATGTTTAAATTTAAATGCATCAAACACTAAGAAAATAAAATGAATCATTTAAAATAAACGGTTGAAAACAGGTTTTAAAAAAACTACTTAAAAAACGATGTACTTAAAACTATAAGCATATACAAAAAATATATAACTAACATAAATACAATTTACTTACAAAAGCATGCAACTAACCCAAAAATAATTTAAATCATTCATTGATAACGTTGTCATGGCAACAATCAGAACAGAATGCGCATGCGTGAATTTTCTTCGCCGGTTACGTAACGCAAATACGTGATTTTTTTTCTACGCCAGTTGGGGTAATGCTATGCGGATTAGAAATTTTTAATTTCTTTTATTCTGTTTTATTTTAATTCAAAAGTACTTCAGAATGAATCTGAAAGATTGATTAATTAACAATGTTTAATTTTAAATGCATCAAACATTAAGAAAATAAACAGAACCGATTGAAATAATCCGCCGAAAAATTTTAACCCTAGCCTCATTACTGTTGGGAGAAAAAAAAACTGAAGCCTTTCTCGTTTGGCGCTGGGGATAATGGAAGATTTTTTTGGCGGAAAAGTTGGCGGTGGGGAAAATGGAAGATTTTTTTGGCGGGAAAGTTAGTTTTTAATTAATAATTAAAATTCTAACTAAAAATTCGAAAAAAGAAACCCCAGGTGCACATTCCCAACCTCCAAGGTATACATGTACCAAATTTGGTAGCTGTATGTCAAACGGTCTGGCCTGTAGAGCGCCAACACACACACACACACACACACACACACACACACACACACACACACACACACACACACACACATTGAGCTTTATTATAAGTATAGATTTTCATAAACATAACAAATTTTCTCGTGACTTCCTTTTCAAAATAACTACCAAACTTTTCTCATAAAATATTTACTGTTTTGGGCAAACAAAATACAGGAAAGGCTTGAAAAGTTATGCCAAATTTACTGCCAAATGTAAGCGAAAGTACATGCATATTAAAGAAAAAAGAAAAGTCATTAAATTTGTTCCTAAAGAATGTAGGTTAGGTCTATTTAAAATGACAAGTTTCTCGCCATCGTTATGTTTTTTTTACGAATCTTAATAACATTAAATATTTCTTTCGAATATTTTCAATAAGAGTTTTCGTTTCCAGAAGATATTTTTTTCATTTATGGATTATCAAAGGTGGATTCTTGCAGTAAGCGCATCAATGGTTAAATTTATTTATCATCTTTTTTTTAGAACGATTTCGAATAACTGAAAGTTTTAAACTTTAGAACATTACAGACGTCACGAAGAACTGCACTAAGACCACATATTAATGACCACCTCTACCTTCTTCACTCGAGTCCATATACTATTTAAAACAACATCTTTCTTCTTTTAAGATTGTATTTATGTTCTAAAATAGGAGATTAAATATACCGAAATATAGGTTCATTTCTTAAAGTTCACTTAGACATTTTAAATCATGAAATTATTAATTTCATATTATTAGGATTAATTATCTTTAATTTCTAGGCCAATTCTGAATGTGAAATAACCACCTCTTAATTGGAAGATAACTTTTATTATTCTTTTGAGAGATTATAATTCTGAATACATATAAGCTTATATCAAGCGTTACGACATTGTCATCACCCTTAGTGTTTTTGATATGATTTATGAATATCTAAATAGATTGGTCATTAATTTGTAATTGAGAAATGAATGATCAAAGTTAAATGACTTATTTTTGGGTTTAATGATCCAAATCAGATTATGGATTGTTTTATTCTACTTATTCATAGTTTGTCCTCTTTAAAGAACTTAGAAGGGTGCAAGTTATATTAGTGCATGTGAAAGGTGTTTATATTCAGGAAAAAAATGTTCTTAGGAGGGCAGTTACAGGATGAGTTTCAATTAATTGAAGACAATTCTCCTAGAATTGAGAGCTTAAAAATTTAAAAAGATTTTAGCTCATTTTTCTGTGAAAAAAATTTACTTAGTGTTTCGAAACATTATCACTTAGATTTAATTCTCCAGAAGAAGAATTCTGTGAAATCTCGATTCGGGCCTGTTCTCCATGGCTAAGGGCCTAAGTTTTGATTTAAAGTGTAGTGGTGTTTTTGGTTTCAGTTTGTTTATTTAAAGTCTGCGTGCAAAGGGGGCTTGGGAATATTAGAGAATTTCATTGCACCTTTGGTATTAAATATTAAATGCGATGATATTATTTCCATAACAAACTAACTTAAATAACCGAAAACAAATTTATTATGAGTTAAGATGTTTTTTATATTACTTTTGGATCATTCTTTGTTGTCCACCAATATTGTTGAAATATTTTCATGATAACGTAATAGTTCAGAATTTCAACCAGTAATATTTTACTGTTGAATATAAATTAAAACTCCACTGTTTATATCGGCAATAACATCGGCCCATTTTTTCTTCAAATTTATATAATTTTGGGTCTAGCGGGGAAGTATCATTGTGAAAGCTCATTAGGTAAAATGATTTATCATGCATATCACTAAGAATTCTCAAATGTTCGCCTCCATAAGTATAAATATTCTCTTTCTCTGTCTGTCTGTATATCTATATCTATCTATCTCTCTCTCTCTTTCATATATATAATGTGTATAGTGTTCTAATTGAGTGTCAAAGTTTATTTCCTTTTTTTATTTTTAAAAGCATTTAGTCTTTTTTAATGCGAATTACTTTCTTTCGTTGAAAAATTAACTTTATCAATTTAGCTTAATTTTTTTGCAGTATGTTGAATATCTTATGGAAATAGGACTTTCTGAACTTTCATCTCCTTCCACGCTATTATGCGTCTCGTAATAATTTTTCGATTGCGCATTCAGAAAGTGTAAGGAATGGACATCTGACTATAAGTCTTTATGCTTACATTTCATAAGAGATCTTTGAATAAAAAACACCTCTTTATGTTTTTATGCATAAATCGTCATCGTAATGAAGCAGAGCATAATCTATTTTTGAATTCAATACTCTTGGTTACAAAGATAATGTTTTTTTATATTTGTCTTATGACTTTGAGAAAAAGTAGAAAATAGACACCGAGAAACCCTTATTTGGCCTTCATGAACATAGTCGATTTGAATTATCGATGCATTCAATCATTCATAAGTGAATGCCATATTTTTAATCTTCCAAACCACGCAATAAAGAGTACGGAATAAGGGAATTTTCTTAGAAGCAAAATATAGAAGAAATAATACAGGATTGACAATGAAGTATTGCAGTACTTTTATTGAAAATCTTTGTGAAATACTTTGAAATTTTCATTGTAAATTTCATTAAAAATTGAGATAAACTGTGATTAAATGGTTTGATTGATTAATTTTTTTTGCACAAGGGCCATTTTTGTTTCATACTGCGCCATCCATATAATGAAACAGAGCGCAGTCAATTTTTAAAATATTGTATAAGATTAAGTATGTTTATATATAAACAAATATATAACAGCTAAGATATAAATAAAAAAGAAAGATGAGAATTTTTTTATGAAAGTAACAATAAAAAGAATGGAAATTTTAGATGTTAAATATATGGTATAAGGTGCATAGCATTTAAAAATGTAAAACTGTTTAAATGGTAATTTTTTTCCAACTATTCTTGGAGAGTTATTGACGATGAATAAAAAAAATGGTGGTGATGGGCATTAAATGTTGGGTATTCAATGAAAATATGGTAACCTGTTTATTCAATGTGTCAATAGGTTTGAATTAATGTGATAATTCAAAAAGTTTCTAAAGAACTCATGCTATATGTCTATATACAACCGGATGAGAACATAACATTCATAACAGCATGAGAGATCGCCACTAATTCGGCTGTCAAAACTGAAATGATGTATGCAGGCGGAGACTGTTTATGCAGGAATCAAAGTCAATCCCACAATCAGCATGTTTGGCTGCCTTTAAATCGTCTGTGAAGACAGACTGAAATGAAGAATACTGATAGAAAACAAAATATGATAAGAATAAAAATGTTGCTGGAAAATCACTGGAATAGTTTTATCTTTTATGAAACCAAAGAAAAGATATTAAAAAGAAAAATCGGGAATATCCTTGGGCAGAAAATTTGGAAATCAACAGAATGGATTTCAAAAATTTGCAAACTTAAATTTTAAATTGTGCATGTCACTGTCTTACAAAGGGGAAGAGTGTGGAAAGGACGTAAAATCATAAATTAAAAGGGGATGCAAATATACTTCCATAGAATCTGCTATTTTTTTCCTTGAAAAAGTCAAAATAATAGCAAAACATTACATCTAAATACATCTGACCAAAATATTTTTGGCAAGAATTTTATGCAATAAATTTTACTTTTTAAATAGAGAGTTTTAAAATCTTTTGATCAGAGATTATTTTACAACAAGTGATTTTTTTTTAAATTTTATGCATCGTTAAGCAAGTCATTATTTTCGCCCTAACTGGATCGCTAACAGATCACATTTCAGTAACAAAACCCAAGAATCAACACCTTACAGCTCAACTTTTCTCTTGATTAACTGCAACAAAATGCTAGCCGGCACGTGTCTGTTTTGTTTGTGCGCTCTCGTATCTCAACTAACTTACGCTGTTTGTTTGCATAAAATTGCTAAGACAGGCTCTTTGGGGAATTTATCCTGGGATGTTATCCTCGTTCTCAGTTTCTTTCCTAAGCTTGCAAACTTATCTCTCTCTTCGCCCATTTCTTTCATTTAAATAAAAAAAAAAGTATTTCAACATTTCTAATTAATTCGGCTAGTTTAATAGGTTCCCTTTTTTACTTAATTATCTGTTTCTTTTTTAATTATTTCTTAGCTTACTCTAATTATTTCCCACTTTTCAATGAGAGTGAAAAAAGGAACGGATATGTAAGTGGTAGAATCATCATTTATTTGGAAAATAAAGATTTTTTTCCTCTTAAAACTATAAAACTTTTATAAATGTTTATATCATCTTGTTTCTATAAAACTCATCATTCAGATAATTTCTATCGACTCTGTGGATCTTTGTAATTAGATATAGTAGGGACGAATATGCAGAATTCAATATCCTTCAAGGAGTTTTATGTCTATTTTTGTATGATTAGAGAAATAAAGTAGTTTTTCTTAAAGCTTTTCGAAAACATTTTAAATTTCTCTTTATGCTTTGCAATGCTCTGGAGAGATTAAATATATTTTTATAATAATTAAAATCCAATGTGATAAAATTCGTTTTATTTACAACACGAAGAGTCTCACCTGAGGGACACCCCATATAATCTTCCAATGAGATAGTTCGTTCTCACCTCCTTGGTCGATAAATTGATGGCATTGGGCAATGTTACCTCTACTCCTATTAAAAGAAGCACTTTATACGGGAAGGGTTGTGCTGTGACTGATGATGGTCAACAAGAAACAGGAGTTCCCTCCTGAGTACTGTTATAATGATTATCATTTAGTTTCATCTGAATGCATCGACAGGGTGGTTATACAATGAGGGGAATGTTTGCACGAGTCGTTGATGAATGGGTTAAAAGGATTGAAGTTTAGTCTAAAATACTCATGTGATAATACATACGTATCTCCTCAAATTTCTTCTTTTGTATAAAATTTGGAAGAGGGTAATACCTCAAACTGTAAAAATAATCTTTAATATAGAAAAAGTGATTTTTAGTTTTGGAACAATGATTTTATATGTAAAAAATGAATATCCATGATTTCCTCAACAAATTAATTTTAAGTTTCAAATTGTGATAAATATTAGATCTGTGTTATTTTAATAACTTTATACCAGTCTTGTTTACTGTATTTGGATAATCCTTTCCGAATTGCGTATTGTATTTTGTCGTTATGAAATTCCAATATCTGATTCCAAATGTAAACTTTAAAAATGATTAGCAGAATCTTTCTTCCTTAATTTTAACAGTTGCAGAAAATTAAGTGATTAAATATTTGGGGAAGTTTAACAATGTCATCTTCAAAGTAGCAATGAAAAGTATTTCTCAAACTATGTAGAAACTTTTTTTTAAATTTTCAAAATTCAAGAGAAAAACAAGATAAAGTGATTAAAATGATTGCATTAGTAAATATTTTTTAATTTTTAAAATGGTACAAAAATAGAATGCATGCGGTAATATTTTGGAGAGTTACCATGGAAAAACAACGAAATTTCCCTCAATTTTTAATGAAGTAAAATAAAAAAAAATCTGCTTCCAGGAGAATAATTATATCCTCAAAAATATATTAGTGAGAAATTCAATAAGGCCATTGGTTTGTCTTACAGAATGTCACAGACACGTAACCAATAAATAATTGAAAAAAATATTGTAAAATTATTATTTTTTATCATTTGTCTTTTTCAAATTTCATTTGTTATTTTTGCAAAGATAAACATAGTCAAAGGAAGATTATCATTTAGAACAGACGAATATGCTATTGAATTTTCTCTTTCTAGGAAAATATTTTACTTTTTGTCTTTAGAAATATAAATTTGTACTTTTAAAGATAATTATGAAACTCACTTTTTTGCACAAATTATTTTCCTTGAAATGAAAACTTTCATCTTTTTATCATGCATTTAAAATAATTTCCAATCGCCAGAAACTTTTTGCCACGAAAGTAAACATCTATTTTATATATTTAAAAAGAGAAAAATATATAGTTGTTCATAAAGAAAACTGACTGTACAAGAGAAGAGAAATCGCTTCATCTTTTTAAAAAATTCTATTGATAATATGGAAATTCTACAAACAAAATTAGCCATTCCTTTAGAAGCAAATTTGGAAACACCAATTCAAATTGAGATTTTGGATATATATTCACCTCACAGTTTTTATCTCTAGCATATATATTTGCAATAATCAATTTGACATTATAGCAAAATCTTGTAACAGAAGAATTCCAAATTCTTAATTTTTCGGACTGATAGAAACTTCTGCCGTAAAGAAAATATGAGCAATATTTAAAAAAGAATATCATGGTTGCGTACCAGATTTCGTGATTAAGTTTATTTTGGTATCAAAATTAGCTATATTTCCTTTTCCCTCACATAGTAATTTGTATTCCGACCAGATGTAGCGTCTCCCATTTTCCCACTCATAGTTAAGTGCATACGGACCTCCAGATGTAGATCCTTTTCACTAGGAGTGTCTGGGCAATTGTTATTATATCCTAGCGTGGGAAAACAGAGATGTATCCCGTCGTTTCAAATAGATCCATCATGTCTTTAAGAGTCAGTGTCAAAAGATTCAAATGCTAAATTTCTTTCCCTTATGAAGAGACTCATAAAGTCATCAAGAATCAAACATTAACCAGCAACTGTTGTCATTGTAAAACCCAGGTTCACTTCAGCCATTGTTAGTTGCGAACTTATTATAATTGACTTGTGCTCAAGAAGCGGTCGGCCACAAAGATAACAAACACACCTTCGACCGAGTTGAACCATTGAGGAAGCCTCGTTGAGCATCTAATGGGTGATAGGGAACTAAAGTTCACCAATTAGAAACCAGAGGCCGGTGTTTGATGAAAATAACCGGCAGTTTTTGCAGAGAGAGGAGAAATGCTTGGAATTAAAATCGGCAGAACTTCGGAGTGCGGAAAAGTTCCTGATTTTTTGAGAAGCTCCGTATGATTCGGGCTTCTGTGGTAGGATCCATCCGATAAAGGATTTCTGGAGCGGCCCTGGAGTAGCTTTTTTGAGCTAACAGCCTGTTAGCAGTTTTTTGGTGACTTATTTTTTGATTTGATCGAGGAACTATTTCGTGATTTAACTGTTATTTGATTTTTGTAAATAATACTAACCAAGATGAGAACAAGTTATTCGTTGTAAATATAGAGCAATAAATAAAAGAATTATTTTGTTGCACTACTTACTCTCTTATTTGGTTGTTCTTGGCACCAGGATATTACAATTTCAAAATTTCGTTTGAGAGGCGAATAAAATAATAATAATAATAATAACAATATATATATATGTCTATTGCGTGTATATGTCTATTGTCTCTCTAAAGAAAAGTTTGAAAAGGGATTCCAAATTTGAAGCAAATAAACATATTTTGAACAATGGGAATGCTCACCTCAGGACAATTCATGCTCCAAGTTTTTATTACCTTAAAAATTAATAGATTCTGGTGTTTTTTTGGTAAAATTTCTGAAAACATTATTGTCTTTTTGATGATGTAAATTTAATTGATTTGTGATTTTTCTTTTCCTAAACTTTTACATCTTTTAAAGATGTTTTTTCTCAGTTTTCAAACATAATTTTCGTTGTTTGAATGAAGTTCAAACAGCTTTCATTCATTCATAAAATATTTAAACATGTGATTTTTCCGCATTACTGAAAACTAATAAGAAATATTTCGCAAGAAGTGAAATAAGAATGTGAAGTTATAGTACCATGACAGTCATCTAAAATTTTGAGTTTTATCAATTTTATTAATGGACTGAATACTCCATTAATAAAAATTCATATGCACACTAAGCAGACAAGACAGCAGATAACAAAGTTTTAATATTTATTACTATTTGATGCCTAGAAGTACTTTCTGACTAAATCATGAGTTTTAAATTATGGACAAGAAATTGAAATTTAGCGCAATTAATATTGCTGCAGAATTAGTCACCAAAATCGGCTAGTTTTAAATAAAATTATAACTAAAAGTAAGGAATACTATATAATTTAAATAATAATATAACAATTCCAAATAAGTAAAAATTGTTTATTTCGACAAAATGCATAAATATTTTAGACCCACATCAGTTGTCAGGTATTAGTTTAATATAGTTTCCTTTTTAAATTTTGCATTGTATTTTTTTATTCGTTAAAAAATCAAGATTGCCTATCCTAAATTTTAAATGACATCTTTATCTGCTTTTGATTTCTTTATGTCATTTAAATGAAAATAAGAAAGAACGAAAGAATATTATTACCTATCAAATACTATGAAAGCCAGCAAATATTTATAAAAAAGACTTATGTTTGACCAAAAAATTCATCAGTTTGAAATTAAAATTCCATTTTTCAGACTTAAAAAAATAATTTCATAAATAAAATAAGTGCTTGCTTTAGTATTCCGTTTTCACAGAATGTTTGAAAGTGTTTGAACTTTGCAATATTATTATGTGCAAATACCTTTCATTCACAAAAATCAGTCTAAATGAGAATTTAGAAGAATTTTGGATTTTTCTTTTAGTTTTAAAAATATCTGGGAACAAAGAAATGTAATAAGTTTTAAAATAAATATTTCGCAGTACCTAAATTCTATCTCTATATTTCCTAAAAAGACCTTCAAATATTTCAATAAAACTTTATTAAATCACTTTCCAATTTGTTTCTAAGTATTGAATTAAAAACATTTGAAATTTTTCTTTTTTAATATATTAAAAGAAATATGATTTGTGAAAAATGAAATTTATTTTCATGCCATGTTATAAAAATATATTTTATTTAAAGGATTTATTTGATTAAGAAGATTAAGATTTTCCATGAAACTAAAAATAAGTAAATTGAAAGTGTAGCATACAATTTTTTTCCCAGCTTTGCTTTATTAAATGTAAAAAAAAGTTTTTTTTTTAATTCTAATATTGTAATTTAAAATTAACTCTTTGGAAATTCAGTGTTCTGAATTCAAAAGACAGAAGATAAAAATGAAAGAATTTTTCCTGGCACTTTTTGTCTTTCCTATGGCTTAAATCCCGCGCAGTAAAACCTTTCTTTATAGTCTTTGCAAACGTAGTAAAGAATATATGGCGGACTGAACAGCCATGCATTTTACCTGGACGTATTAATGGGTGAATAAAAATTATAACTTTTACAGGATATAAAAATGTAAACCCGATTTAGTTGAGAACTTATCGTTGCTATCAGAGTGTATGATTATTCGAATATGGTGAGGTTCCTCTACAAAAGACATGAAATGGATAGCATTTTCTTGCGGAGATACCTGAACAGCAATGTCCTGATCTCACACCAACGATTTTTTTTTCATGTGGGATGCAACCACACTATTAGAATTGCAGGACGGCTTATTGCCGATGTTTGTGTCAGCGTGATACCTAACATGCTTAAATATTAATAAGTGCGCAAATTAGTTTTGCGTATTGCAGTTTATTAAGCATGAGTCTATAACTAGAGTTCTTACGTGTGTTCTATAAATTAATTTTATTATGATCCTAAAATTCGTCAAATTTAATCTTTAACTTAATTTTCATCTTGTAATAAATATTATGCAACATTAAAAATGCAATATTCAATTCAGGTGCCTTGTGTAAGAAAAATTTAAAATGTTAATATTTTAATTTGATTTCACCACTTTCATTACTGAAATGCAAACATATTATTACGAGAAGTTCTATGATTGCTTTATGAATAAAAAAAAATGTCATAACAGTGACCTGAAATTTAGGAATTATATCAGCTTGAATATACTGTTAATTAAATCATTATAAATAAAGTACAACTTTAATTATGGAAATGAAAAAGTATAGTCTTGCTTTTATCTGTCAAAATTAATTATAAATTTTCTTTTCTATGTTTGACTATTTTTTCATTATCAAAAATTTTGTTCTATTCTTAAAATGTATATTTCATAAAAGATTTCTTTTAGCAAAAACAGATTCGCTTATGAGATAAACGTTGGCTTTATTACTTTATTGATTAGTATCCAAGAGGGTTTGGTAGAAGGTAGTATTTTGTACTTGGTTGAAAAAGTTTAAAATTAATATTCTCACCGAGATATTTTAACTTGGGCAATTGTTTTTCACAATGTTATTATTTTAAACGTAAGATACGGGTTTCCAGAATTTTCTTAAATAATTTAGCTAATTTATCACTTTTGATGAAACAAATACAGAAATCTTCTTGCATCTAATATATATTTTGCGTCAAAAATGCATTCTTACAATTGTTTGATGTAACGCCTTAAAAATGCAAAAAATTGATATATATGTATATTATATATGTTTTTCTACCTTGATTTTCTGTCATATAAAGAAAAAGCTAAATTTTTCAAAAAATGTCATCGTTTTGAAATGAAAATAGAAGAATATAGAAGACATTCTGTTTATTTTGACACAAAATATGAATTTCTGAAAACTATCATATATATATTCACATTGAAAAACAAAAATTCTTATTTTGCATTGCTAAACATAATGATTTCAGTTACAGCCTTTGATAAAAAATAATTATAAGTATGTGAATTTCATTTGAACTTTCAATTTAATCATCGATTTAATACTGTTGTGAAATAAATTATGATAAAGTAAAATGATGCCAATAAATTGTGGTAGAGTATCCAAAGAAAATCTTGTTTATTATCTGAAAAATTCATTTTTTAAATCAAATTTGGATCATTTTTTTTACTAGTGATGTCTCAGTGACTACTGAAACTTTTATCTACATGTAAATTTTCTCCAAAACTAAACGACAAAAAAAAAAAAAAAAAAAAAAAAAAAAAAACCTACTTGGCTTGTCCTACCAGTACATCATTGTTATAAGAGGAGTCGTCCAGGGGGATCTCTTTCTCTTAATTATAGAAGACAGGATCAGACTACTCTTACTCATTTTCTTAGTGAGCACCTTAGAACTATGAAATAGTTTTAGAGTTCACCTGATCACACTTATTTTTCTGGGCCTCTCCAGACAGGATCTTATTTACAATCCATTATTGGACTTCTTCCGAGTGCACAATTCCATTGACTTGTTATATCTCTGCTGTTCTTGGGAATGTGCAACGACAAAAATCGTGATAATTTGATTATAATATTTTTCTTTGATACCAACAATTTTTTAAGAATATATCTTCAATATTTCCTAAGATATTTTATTCACAAACATATTTTTTCTTGTTTTTAATAATTTAACCATGGGGAAACATTGCGTTAAAAATAAAAACAAAACTTTAAATATTAATATTTTTCTTAAATCCTGAATAGAAACGCATAGGGATGCGAAAACAATCTTTAAATTCACATAACATTTCCCTATCCCTAAGAATGTGCGTCAATGGGCATGCAGAATGCGTTATTAATTAATTTATTAATAGATTAACCATTAATTAATTATTTCTTTTGGTTTTATAATAAAAGGAAGTTAACAATTTCATGCATGGAAAATAGCTTTTTCTTTTATCAACATGGTTCAGATACAAAACACTAACTTTCATGTTTCTACATTATTAATTTTTGGATTTAGTGTTTTCTTATACTTACGGACAGGGCAACATGCAATTTTAAATCAAAAGTTGTCAGACTCGGACAGTATAAAAAAGAAAATTCCTTAAATTCTATATTTCTTTTTTATCGTTTTGTTAACATTTTCTAAAGTTTATTTTTTAACTTTATTTCTTTTTATTTTTAAATGTTATTTTTAACGTTAAACAATATAAATGGGTGTAAACATTATTTTTATTTTTTAACTTTATTTATGGTTTATTTCAACCGTTAAGATTGATTTTTTTTAAATATTTAGTTATCCGATTATATAAATATATTTCAATCGATATATACATATTTCAAAATTGAAATTCATTAGATACAAAAAAATAAAAAACACTCAAAGAAAACGAATCATGCAACACCTCTCTAATCATTTAAATCCAATTACCAAACTGCAGTAATAAAATTATAATCATAAAAATTTGAATAAAGTTAAAAGAAAAAGAAACGTGCAGTTGAATTTCACTATTTTAAATATCATGTAAATTCGGAAGAATAAAATTTCCAGTTTTATGAACGTAATTATTATTTTACTAAATAAAAATGTATTAGAAACGGTAAATACTAAGAAAAAAATTACAAATAATGGAGAGAATATGTAAATGATCAATTAATGTGCCACTAAGATTTTATTACAAAAATTACAAGCCAGATTCAGACAGCAAGAAGTAAATTTTATTACACCAACATTTATTACATTGAAAAAAGTTTCATTTTTCTAGTGAATACAAGTCTACGGGAACTTAGCAACAGAAAATAAAAATAAATGCAGGTCTCATTCAGGATTGAGTTATTTTATGAACAGCCCTTTTGAATCTTCCTATGAACTTTTTAACTTCTACTAGATCCACTACTATACAACAGTGAAAAAGAATGTTTATTATGAATGTTTTTACAGTGAAAAAGAATGAATTTAAACATTTCACAATTCATACTGGACACATTAATAACTATTATTTGTTAAGTGATAAATTTCGTTCATGAAACTTTAAAATATTCATTTAATCTCTCTTAGAAAAAATAATAATTATATGAGCTATTTTAAGCTTTTATTTCAATGTAATGTGCATATTCAATAAATTTCGCAACAAAATTTTAAATAAATTTTTATGATTTACTTTTCAGTTTAAAGACATTTGAACAAAACATTGGAAAGAAAACTTGTTTTAAGAGGACATGACAAAAAGAAAATCTCTAAAACTGCACCAAATATCGATTTTATTATATTTTTCAATTATTGTATAGTATATTCTTCATTTTAAATTAATTATTATACGTTTTAGTTCTATTAGTAAGATTGTTAAATAACATTAGTATTTCATAAAATTATTGCAATGGAGAATCTATATCTCATCAACAAATATTTAATTCTTTAAACTATAGAATTTTCGCATAAAACATATTTTATAAACAGCATTAAAAATTAATAGCTTATGTTTGATTAGAATAGAATCCATTGATTTCATTTAGTCTAGACTTTGTGAAAGTGCTTGTTTCATTACATTATTGTGACAAGAATTGATAAGAAAACCCGGGAAATATTAAATCAGCCAATCATACTTAATTCTTATTTTCTAACAATCCAACCGTCTTTAGATAATAATTCATTTTGCACTGATTTACTAATTCATCTTTAATTTAATAAATCCTGAATCAAAATATTCTTTCTGGCTTCATAAAATTCAAGCATTATTATAATCATAAGTTACTTATAGATTAGCACTTAAAAATAAATCAACATTAAAACTATAATCATCAGTTTAAAAAGAAAATTAAAATTAAATAGAAATAATTACATGTCAAAAACTTATCCATTTATTTTTTATATATGAATATTTTTTTTTCTTTTTCCCCGTCATTGTCACTCTGAAACAATGAACATTTTCCATTTCAGTCTTTAACATAAATACATCCTCTACGACCATCGATTATCATTTTCGCTACTAAATGACAGCCATTTCACTCTTTAACACAGTGCTTAACTAACGGCATTAAAGATTGTACATTAAAAACTACGACAAGTAGTCAATAAGCAAAACAACAGCTAGGTGAGACTAAAAGATTGAAATTTAATATTATGAAAACGATGAAACATTTTACATCAAACTACATTCTTCAGGTAAATATTACCAGTAGAGATAAACAGGAAATATTATTCAGCAAATTCGATGAAGCATGTAAATTAATTTAGCTTTTATACGGGGAATTTATATTTAAATTAATGAAATTTTAAAAATTGGATTATTCTGCTCAATAAATTATATATGTTTTGGAATATTGTTTACTATAATATTTCAACTTTTTCTAATAAATATAATTTTTACTGAAACATATGCCCCAGTAACGCACAACTGTTATACAACATTGCATAATGTTAAATATCCACAATATTGAGTAATATTATTGAATATTGGATGATATAATATCGCACAATAATTTATATAACATTGTGCAATATACTCTGCTACTTGGTATAGTGCAATTATAGCCCTGTTTGCAATTATTAGGGATATATGAATGACTTTTTGTAATTTTATAAATGAATTCAATAAAAAAAGTATTGTGAGCTAAAAGGATCAAATTAATCTATTATAAACCTTATTGTTATTTTTATTTAAAAAATAAATGTTTTAGTTACTTAGCGTAATAGAAAATTAAAAAAATAATAATTGATGAAATATTTTCGTAATTCAAAGAAACCTTTTAAAGAGATAAAAGAAAAAATGTAAAATCATTCATTGAATAATGAAAACACGATTTAATGGAATGTTGCGATAATATTTTTCTTAATTTTTTTCAATACTACATTTCTAAGAAGACGGATATGATAAATATTTACTGAAACAGCTTTAAATAAAATGGAATTATAGCTTAAATCTACATCTGTTATCCATTAATTGCAGTTTGCCGGAATTATTTTTAAGTCCATAACAATAGTTAATCTCTATTGTTTTATTGCAAATGATTAATCTAAAAAACGACAGAATTATCTTTATCTCAAATTGCACTTTAGATATTACAAACTGAAATGTAATTAAATAATAAAATATTTGAAAAATTAATTAAAACTAAGGGATTTTTATTTAATTATTTAAGATGGGAAGGCCATTATTCAAACAAGAAATATACTATCCAAAGTTTACATACAACTGTCTTGATTTTAATCACCAATTTCAAGTTCTCTATGCTCCTACAAAAGTATCAGTTTAAATTGCAAAAAAAAAATTACTAAGAAATATTTTAAATTTTAAGTAGCTCTTTTAAATTTTTACAACTTGGTTCCCCTGAGCTGTTTCTGAATTTTATTACCTCGATAATGGAACATAAAACTGCCGAATTCTTGAAAGTAATTTAAGTGAACATAAAGTTTCTTGAGAATAAATTGTTCCCAAAGTTTTTTCGATTTTTCTATTTAAAGGAAAACTATTTTTAAGGGAGGAGTATACTTTTAGTATAAATTTGTAACTCATGAAAAACATTTTTTATAGTTCTCAGAATCAGAAACATTAATAAAACTGTCATATTATAATTATTAAAAAAGTGAAATATTTAAATTATAGAAAAAAAATTCCCTTATAGCATCGAGTTTTGGAAAATAATCGTAATTACTATTATATACATATGTAGCTTTCAATGATTCAGCAATGCTACATTAATGTGTTTCGTTTAATCAGAATATAAAAAAAAGAAATATTTAGAAATATCTGTTATTTTCACTTTGTAAAATAATAAACTATTCTGAATAACTGTAACACATTTTTTTTGCATTATTTATTTGATTTCGAAATGAATGTAATCGTTCTTGTTCATTTGTCTTATTTCATTACAGCTAATGTTTCAATATTTTTTGCATCAATTCAAAATAAGAAATTATAAAAAGATACCTGGAATTTATTAAAATTTATCTAATTCATTTAATTACATTGATTTTGCTTTTAAAAAATGATTTCTGTTCCATAATTATTTCTAAGTTGTTACTCTCGAACAAATTATATTATTTTGCCATTTTATGATAAAATAGAAGTGATTACAGAACTTAAAACGCATTTCATAAATTTGGAAATTTTTTATATTTGCTTAAAATATTAATGAATGATAATGAAAGATTTACATTATTAAAAAATGAATACAGATTTTAAAAGATTTCTAATATATTGTTTCAAAATAATTTTAAAAATTTTTTTGAATAATATTCTATTGATTATGAGAATTCTGAATAATATCTAAACGTTTAATATGTTTTTATTGAGACTTGTTTATCTTGATATATGAAAAACTAAAAACTGGAATCTGAAAATTCTGAAAAAATTTATTTACATTAAATTTATTCTCATGTCCTTTTTCGCGAAAGTCTGCTTTGTTTTAGCGCACTCTTTCAGAATTGATTGAGCATATAAAAGTTCACCCACCGAACTTTATTTATCTGAGGTAAAAGTTTTTCTGATTGATTTATTTCTTAAGCTGGTAAAGTCATTAAATTACACTGCGTCATTGATAATCCCACACTGACTCTAAGGAAAGTTGTTGCAGACTTTAGTAGCCATGATTTCAAGGAATGTCTCCCAAAGGCTTTAGAACTGTTTTTTAAAGGAAAAGGTCACAAACATAACAAAGTTAAATAAAGATAAATTTGTGCATTCTTGGCTAGTTTTTCACTTAGGATTATTTTTTTTCTCGTTTGTAAAGACTTAAGAATTTCTAGTCAGCTTGAATAAAAAGCAAAAATGAAATGTATTAAAAAGTTTCCGACTCCAGTTTTAATAGTGATTGTTATTAATAGGTTCTTGCTTCATTTAAATTTCTTAATGATACTGTGAGTTAATTTACGAGCAGATTATAATCCTACTAAAGTAAAACAAGGCAATATATTAGAGAATGCTCCATGAATAATTTCAAATGTCTTATCTTTAATTGAGTGAAGTCATCTAACTGTTTATTTTTAAAAATAACAAAAAGATTGTGTTTACAAATGAGACAATATGACGAAAGAATTTTATTGATATCACTATCCGGTGTCCTTAAATTCGTAAAAAATGTGTATCTAAATGCCCCATTTATAATTTCAGATGTTTTTAATTGATTTGAATAATTTTCCTTCTTATTTTCAAAATAAAATAACTTGCATTTACAAATATTACGAAAAAATTTCATGGATGTTTACTATCTACCTTTATTAATATTCAGAAAAATATGCATCTAAGAAGTGCATTTTCTAACAAAAAGTGATAGAAAACAATATATTGAAAGGTATTAAGAAAAATTTGGAGAAATATTCTGTTTTCAAAATTATTTCTTTGAATTTTGAGAAATAATGCCTCCAAATTGCACCACATTTTAAAACTTTGTATTTGGTTATATCATATTTTAAAATAAGATTAATGATCTGAATTCCAGAAAGCGAATAAGGATAAAATAAATAAAATGATACTGTGTAATAAAATGCGCTTTAGAAAAGTTTTACTTTTTCTTTCAAATAAAGTTTCTTGCATCATTGAAAGAGATTGCGATACATTTCTGAATTATCAATAATAACGATTCACTGAACAAAAGAATTAAAATAACTGCTTTTCTTTGTTAGACTGTTTATATAGCAATTTTAATTTCTTTTTAAAGAAATCTTATATAAAATTAATTTAAGGAAAACGTTTTATTCTTAAAAGTCTGAAATATTGAAAAATTAAAACATCCAAAAGCAATTTTTTCCACAAAGCATTTCATTTTTTTCTATTTTTAAAATATAATCCGGTTAGAATTGTTACAATGTATTATAAAAAATAACATAGAAGATAGTATTTACAAAATATTCAAACACCCAGATAATTCAACAGATAAATTTACAGTGAAAAAAAAATACTGTACGGCAAGACTAAAAGATCTTAGGAAATTAATCAGACCCTTACCACCACAATAGTTTTCCATAATCCAAAGAAAATTAAACACTTCATAGAATGTGTTTCAATTTGCATTTGTACTGCTTTCGTGCTTTTCTTATATTACACAATAAAGATAATCTACAATCTATACACTTATTAAAACACAGAAACAATCAGAGCTGTCTTTAAGTCTCTGATTGTAATATTGGTTCTAAACTATTTTAAAGTGAAGCTCATGCACATAAAACAAGCTCTTTCATGGAGTGCAGAAAAATACTGTCCCAACATGAATACTACAGCTTCACACAATAAGATTACAAACTGTTGAGTAAAATAAAAGTTGTGCGAAGTAAAACATTCACAGCACTAAGAAGAATTCTTGTTTTTAAATATTCACACATACATCGAACACCAGAGACATCCAGAATCATTATGGAATGCAACATCTTTAAGATACAAACAGAAAAAAAAATGTTTCAGTGCCATATATACATTTCAAAACTTATCAGTAAGTCAGCTAAGATGTATAACTACAAGCAAAATTCGTTCAAACAGATATCATTAGTGTAAAGGAAATTCCTCGAATAAAGGATTCTCGTGTCAAGACATCAAAAAGGTTTCTATTAGATTCACTATGAAAGAATGTTAAATAAACCTTCGTCCTATACTCCAATCTGCATTTCTTTGCGCAAAAACTTAAACTTGTCAGAAATTCCTCATGATTTTCTGTTAAAATATTAATTGATAAAAGGGTAATACTTAAATTGATATCTTTTCTTTTCAAATTCGTTCTAAAAGAATACCATACGATTTTCCATTTACTTCATACTTCATCTAAATTATTGAAGCAAGTATGAAATTACTATGTGCCTGAGACTTGTTCAGGCTGGATTTCAAATAAAGTTTTAAAACATTATAAAAATGTTTTAAAAATATTAAAATTACCAATTATTGTTACAGGATAGTCTCTTACATATTTTCTTTGGAGACTTTAGTTTGACAAATATAACCGTAATTCATTTATGCAATGAGTTACAATAACTGTTTCCCATCAGCAATGCTGACACACGTGTCTTTCATGTTTGGCGAGGTATCCCCGTCACCGTTGGGATGATAGACTGGCATCATTTCCATGTTATTGGACTTTTGAGAAGAATTCTTGTTGGTTCCATTTATCGTTTTCGAAGTAAATCGAGATGGACTAGATGTCACTCCTGTTGTGAATGTCAATCTTGAACGCGCTGAAAAAGGACAAATAAAATGTGTATTAATTAATGAGAAAACTGAACTTTTGAAAGATTCAACCAGACTTTTCATTCAAAGTTCCGATCTAGGTAAAGTTACATGCTGTGAGAAATGGGTTCTATGTTATTGTTAGCAATCACCATCGTTTATGTTAATAATAGATTGCTTAGTGGAAAATGAATGATGAATTTTATAAAAAAAATCACGGTGAAAATGTTATCTGTATTTGCATTCATTATAATGAATTTAATTCTATGCATCTCAGTTTCCATTAATGATCGTCTGATTTGAAAATCCCTTTGGAATTACTGAAATTAAAAAACATGCATTAAAGCTGGGGAAAAATATTTGAAAATTGATTTTGAATTATTAAAATTAAAATACTTGAAGCAAAGCGGATTTTTAAAAACCAAGGCAAGGGCGCTTCAGGTGTGATAATTCTTATAAACATTTATTATCTCCCAGTGACTCAAAAGCGATTTTCTAATAAAGTTATCATTAAAACTAGCAGAAATGCATATAATTAAATTCAAGTTCATGATGATAGTATTAACAATATCTTGATGAATCTGTAATGGAAATTATTCAGATAATGATGCGAGTTAATTTTATTGAAATGATTGATTATAAATGCTTGTAAATATTTGTTATTTTCTCCAGTACATTGCTATGCATATTACAATAGCAAGTTTTTCAATTGAGTAGCGAATATTGTAACTAGAATAGTAAAAAGTAATAGTAGTGAAAAGTTGATGGATTAAAATGAAGTTTTATTATGATATATTTACGTGATTAAAAAATGATGCAAGCAGGCTTTATATTATCGATCCACCACCAAGCTTATGCTGAAAAATCAAATACAAATGGGCGAAAAGCGCGTTTGCTGTTTAGTAAGCTATCAGAAAAGTAATTCCACAAAGCACCTAGAAGCAAAGCTTCACCATTACCTGGCTACTCGGGAAAATTTGCATCAGCAAACAAAGTTGGCATCTACGAAGCATGGGAATGTATGAAATAAGTAAACTACCATATTTAATTAGGAAGTGTTAGTAGACTCTAGACCGCAGTGGCCTTCACAAGTTCTGCTTGATATGTAGGAACCTGGGTTTTGGGACGGAATAAAAACCTACTCGTCTTTAAGCTGATCGAAGCAATTGACGAATACACGCCTCTCAATGTTAAAAAGAGTGTGGATGTCTTTTTTGAGTTATTTTCTACTCCAGGATCATCGTTTGCACCTAGAATGAGAAGAAAAGTACATCGTGAGAAGAAAAATTGGGGAACTCCTTAGTCAGTGGTAATCCCTAAACGTTTCTCTGTTATCTTAAAAACATTGGCAGAAAGATTCTGTGGAAAAAAATGCATCAAATCGTTGTTAGAATAATGCTGTATTGATTGCCGAAGAGTTAATCAAAACAGTACCTTTAAAGATCCGATTCTCCATTCTGTCTCAATGTAATTTTGATGAATGTTTTTAATGTGAATGTGTAAATAATTTTATGAATAAAAATGATATACATCCTTTGTAATTGTAACTGAAGAAATCAATAGAAAATAATTCACATTCAAAATTTTTAACTAAAAAAAAGTTAAATATTTTAATAACTTCATTTCAGAATGAGATATTTCAAACCATCACTATATTTGTGAAGATTAAATTATTTCATGGTGTATTAATGATGATTTTACATTGCAATTTAAATAATTAAGTATTATACATTTTTTTGTAGAGACAACGTTGCATGCACCTATAAAATTGTATGATTCAGTACTTATCTTGATTTTTTGCTAACCTATTTAGCAAAATTTAGATAATCAATGCTTCGTAAATAATCCTGACTCGAATAAAAATTGAGCAAAATTTTGAAATATAATAGACATTTACATGTCTGTTTTAGGGTACGAATTCACAATCTGTTATCATTTATGAATTGTAATTTGTTGCTTTACCAAAACTATATGCATACATTGACGACAATTATATATCTTCTGCGACTAATCATGATGTATAAATTTCAGTTGAAAAAGTATTTTATATAATTGCAAAAATCTAATTTGACTTCTATACCAACCAAAATTTGGAAAGTAATCATTTCAGTTATTTTAAATTGTAACACAGTGCTAAAGGTTTATATTACATTTTTAAAAATAAAAGCTTGTAGTAAATAAGTAAATATTACTTTATTTATTAATATCTAGAAAATAGAAAAATAGAATTTCTATAGGATTTTCGGATATATGTAGGTAATAATTAAATAATGCTTATAAATCAAAACCTTACACACTACGAAAGAGGCTAATTAGGAAAAATTAGGCTACTAAGAAATAATTTATTGCTGGAAACTATTGAAATATTTACTAATATCAGAAGTATTTTGAAGTGTTAAAGTACTTAGCATATTAGTATATTCGTGTTCATAATAACAGATTACTGTTCTTATATTATCAGTGATTTCAAAAGACATGTCAGAGATAATAATTGTAGTATTGTTATTTAGTAAGAAGAAAGTACTATATTACTCTAGGATATAATACGAAATCTCCACGATATTATTCGATATTCTGAAAGCCGAATAATATCATGAAGGCATCGTAATATTGTTGGGAATTTTGGTGCAAGTAGTAAAATTGCTGAAAATATGCAGTAAAATTGCTGAAAATATGCAGTAAAATTGCTGAATATTTGTTAAAATATAAATTGATGTTAAAAATTTGAATGTCTTTTCATGTAACAATTTGGATCTATAGATATCCAAGATATTTGATAGTTCTTGTCAATAATTATATTACCTTCAATATATCAGTCATCTTCACGACTCAGTGCACATTTTGTCTTATATATTTGTTCAGTCCTTTACTCACTATCCGTAACAAATCCAATATTTGATTCTTGCAGCTTACTTTCAAAAACTGCGCTTCTTTTTCTTCTAAAGCAGTACAATTAAAAGAAAAAAACGCATAAGAACAAGCACCTAAAGCAGTAAGTTAAATAAAGCATGACTAAAGTAAACACAAATTTTATGAAAGCAGAGTCTTTAAGAGCAGTTACTAAAAATAATAAATGCAACGAAAGAAAAACTGAAAGATCAAACAAAATTAACACAAACAATAACACACTGAAGCCATTGTAGCACAAAGAGAACACAAGAGTCGCAAATAAAGGCGGCTAACTACATTTAATTCTTGATAAAAAGCAACTTTTGTTTGATTAGTTTTACACAAAGACTTCGGAATTAAATAGCAAATATTCTGAGAAGTAAACCATCAACTGGGTGATTGGATCCTGCATCTAAAAAGAAACTACGCTTTCTTCCAAAAATTTTCATACACGTTTTACTTTTTATTATTATACACGTATACGTTTTATTTTAGGTTTGTAAATGTAAAGTTTGTAATCGATTTTTCGCACTTCCTAATGCGCCAGAGGTGAAAAATTTACCACTTAATTATTCTTGATGACAATGGACTACTTCAACATTTTCAGAACGGATATTAATAGGATTAATATTTTGACAGGCATTACATAACACAATGTCTTCGAAACATTTCATCGTATTTTGAATCAACACGAGTAGTCTTGAATTAAAAATATATATATCAAATTGTAATGCTTTTAATAAAGAAATATAATATAAATATAAAAAAGTAGAATAAAAACAAGAAATAAATAAAATCAATTTCTTATTTTCAATACAAAAATCAAAGCATGTTTTTAGAAATTGTCTTTATTCTGACTAACAAATTGAATCATCTTCCTTATTACGATAAAGGCCAGAAAAATCTATTATATTTACTGAGTACGGATTTTAGTGTCTCAGTATTACGAGAAAGTAAAATCTTATTGAATGTTTGCTTATTATAATGAAAGAAAAATGTTTTTTACTGTCGAGAATTAGTGTATCAATTCATAATCACTGTATGCTTTTTCCCTGAATTAAAAATAACTGATATGAATTAATTAGGCCTAAATTAATTAATTAAACAAAATTAATTGGTTTTTTTAATTCTTGAAATGTATATAAAGTTTATAAAATTGTTGATGAATTTTAATTTCCTTGAAAATATGACGTATATTCGAGCAATTTAATTTTCTGTTCTAAATTTTTTCCATTATTAATATCAGGGCTTACAGGCTTCTTAATAAAAACTTTTATTCATATCTAAAAATACTTATTTGTTGATTCAGTAAAATAATACTTTACACCTTATTAAACATTTTTAATTGGATTCATTCATATTATGAAGGATATTTAAAGTGTGAGAATTTCTTTAGTAAAATCATATATCAAATAATTTTTCGTATGTAAGATAAAAATATTGTACGTATAGTAGTTTTAAACATTTTTTAACCATTGGACTAAAAAGAACAGAAAAAATGTTTTGGGTTTGGAAAAGCTCGCAAAGGGGAAAAAATAGAGAATAATAAGGAGGTCCGAAAAACATAAAGAAGAAAACCGTCTCCCCGATTTGCAAAATTCCTACAGCTAAGATTTGGATGTCGGTTGGAACTTCATACAAAATGCACATTCAGCAATACTTTCTACGAATTTCTAGAAATGTTAACAAAAGATGCCATCTGACATTTTAGGCTATTTCAAAGTACAAGTGTAGGAGGAAATGAATTTTGCTATACATTTTGAACCAACAAGGAGGATCTGGCTTTTAGAAATATTATTAAAGAATATGCATATGTGTGTGTTTTATAAATTCTAAATTCAACATGTAGAAGTAATCTGATGTTATATTATAACTCCTGAAAATGAAATACAAAGTTTCTTTATCAAATTAAATATTTTTATATATTTATATCCTGCAGTTCGACTATTTTATTCTATTTCTCAAAAATACTATTTTAACTATGTATACTTTATCTTGATTATAGGTAAATGAAAAATTTCGTGTAGAGAAAGCACAATAACTTTCAAATTATTTCATCAGTTACTTTGTTAACAGGTTGATTGTTTAGAATGGTAATAATCTATGAATTTAGATTATAAGACTTTGAAAACCATTTTCCTTGATATCATTATAAAATATATAACAAATCTGAACATCAATGAATTTTGAATTGCTGTGATGGGTTGATTGTGTAAGAACATTCTATATTTTCTTTTAATAATACGTGGATATTACATCTGAAAAGATAAACTTTTTCCATTAATTTTTTGCATTATGGGGACTACAAATCCTTCTTTGCGACTACAAATCCTAAAACATTAAAGTTTGAGTGAAAATGAAGTTGCATTACAGATTGATGAAAAAAAGTTTACATTTGAATTATCTCAGTTAAATAAATCAAATTTAAAGAAAATATAGATTTTGCACTATACATTGTTTGATTTCACTTTACAAAAGAAAAATTAATTTACCCTTCAGGTTTATCAAAATTATCAGTGGATTCATATGTTTAAGATTTGTCAAAACTTTCATAGATTTCTGTTTTTTTTTTTTTTTTTTAATTTTGGGGAGCAAACATTTGAATTACCAAATTCGCTACCAAGATTTATACCGGTGATTCGAACCATTATCTAATAGGAGACTTACTTCCGTGCTATCTCTTAATTACAGTAGAGAATAGAATATCTAATTAGATAGAAGGTGTGAATTACAGGCGATTTACCCTTGAACAACGAGTTAAAACAAGCATAAATAAACAGTCGTGCTCTACTCGTCTCAAATTTTATACTTTTTTGAATAAAAATTTTTGCTTTCATACGAATATGGGGGACAGTAAATCAACGTGTTAACATAATATCAAATCAATTTAAATTAAACTTTGTAGATTTTTTATTTAACGAATTTCTTCCTTAAGGTGTGCTTTTGTATATTGAATTTGCAAAAGGCCTCTGATTTCAAAATCATTGAATCTAATCAAAACAGTACCGAATAAATTAGTAAAAAAGAAATAAAGACCCACGATTTCGAGCAAATCTGTCTCTCCTGTATCCACATCGCAGCATAATACAGAATCCTTCTCGGAAAGTCTTGTTGAAGCCTCCATAAATGATAGGATTTATGAAGCTATTGGCAAATGCAAGGTAGTTGCTGATCCATTGGTACTGCTCTATCCATTTGTCGCTCTGCAAAATAAAAAAAAAGCCACATTAAAATTTCGCTAATAAACCAGCTGCAGTAATTCTTTCTTCTGTCCAAATTCTTTTATTTTCGCATCTGCATCCCCTGGACGTATAGGAATTAAATTTTGCAGGCCCTCGAAAGTCAAGACAGTCGTCAAGGGTAAGAACCCCCTCCCTCCCCTTGCATGATTTCTGCGTGTAGTGACGTAGTATAGTGCGTTTTGTGCGTCATAACATTTGAAAAATGTGAGACATTTGAAAAAATGTGAGAATTATATGTTCCTGTCAATAGAACGAATATCTGTTTTAAATAACATAATGAAAAAATGTGAGAATGCATTACTCATATTTTTTTTGCAGCAAATAGAACCAAAATTTGGCACTATTTACAATTGTGGCCAAAGATCAAATACCAAATTACTTTTATTTATAAATATATCTGTTTTCGTCTTTTAAGAGTAATTAAATGCGATTATAAATATAAAAAAAATTAATACATATTTACATTTCTAATGATAAATCTCTATATCAATATTCATTTATATAGTAGCTCTGTGTGTTTTTGAGTTATCGTGACTCCATACATGTGGACAGAGAGTGATATATTCAATTAAGTAGCCGTAATTCAAAAAATGCATTTCTTGGGTTTAAGGAAATCTGAAACGTAAAGATTCATTAGAATCTCGGGATCAAACGATTGATGACTGCAATGATTTGCTCTTTGCGCATTTCATCCATGAGGAATAAACAGACATTTTTTACGAGTCTGAAATTCAAATACGAAAACTAATGCTTTATAAATGAAAGCAGGGTAACACGTAAATTGCTAATCAAAATTCCAATGAAGCGAAACGTCAATTGTATTCTTCAAACAATGGCAAAATATGGTTTGTATATGTTTTCAAAATTTTTGGACATGTAAAAATCGTTTTGAAATATGATAATGCTTATTGGAAGGCGTACCATCTTAAAATTGCCATACACAATAGAATAATACAAAAATCGAATAAGATATTCTATAGGACAGGTCACTAAACCTGAAACTATCAAGTCTGGTAAGAAGTTATTTTAAAGATTTTCTGTAGTTTATGTTATCTAAATGAATACTCCATTACCTTCTTACTATAATAAAATATCAGTAGAATTATATATAAACTAATATTCTTTGTTTTAAGATTAACAATTAACTCATCAACTAAAATAAATGCAAATTGGTGTTTCACTATGTTACTATTTTCGGTTTCTTTATTGATCTCTTAATAACATTTATAAATCTACAACATTTATAAATGAAAAATTTTGAATAATTTTTTTAGAAAGCAAGTTTTCAACCAGACTAGTATATTTTGGTGTATTATGTTTTTTAAAGTTATTGCAATTACTTCTCTCTCTCTCTCTCGATATTCTAAATGCCAAAAAACATTGTGAAAATATTGTAATGTTTCAGATTTTGTGCTTTATATGTTCCTGTCAATAGAACGAATATCTGTTTTAAAATTTATAAGTTCTTTTGAATTTTTTCTTTTATAGTTAAAATTTACACCAGATTTAATAAATTGCACGTTTAGATATTTCCCATAGCTAGATTAAATGATAGCACAATTTTAATAATGTTCATTTTTTTAGGATCATAAAGATATTTCTATTTTAATTGAAAGTTCTTAGCATTGCTAGCATTTTTTACATTTTCTTTGACGATATAAATGGCTTTAGTAACCTCCGGAAAATTTCTGCCTCTTTGACTTGGCTAGCCAACAATGCGAAATTGTGGGAACGGACTACTTTAACTAGAGTATCGGTTTTCTATTTGAATTATTCTATATGAATGCTGCTCTCGCACGATAAAATCATCTTGATACATATTTGTTCTGATTTTTTGTTTTCACAATTTTTATGACTTGCCTTCAATACGTTAATTTAATTATATCTCTGCATATATTCCTATCAATTAATTGTCTTACAACTACATTTCCTTAATTAGATAGAGAGTAATATAAAAGTGATTGTTTCCTTTTCGAACGAAAATATGTGTTCTGTCTGTATTGAAGTAACTCCTATAGTTTGTTCCCTCCTTTCATTGCTATCTGATTCTTTAAATGTAAAATGATATAAATTTTCAGCGCAGATAATAAGATAGTAGTTTAGATTTTCTTGAAAAAGTTACAAAAAAGCAAATAAACAAGATGAACGGCTTCTCTTTTTGGATGAAATCACATGTTTATGAAATGGTAAGTGAAGTTTTATAAAGGGATTATTCCTTTTTGCATAATATGTAAAAAAAATATTTCTTTTGCATTTTTTTTAAACAAACCTATCATAAACTTACTCAGATAAAATGACTGAAGAATATTATTTTATTAACGAAATGGTAAATATATTATTATAAAATATTTCTAAACTCAGAATTTTTTTATAGTAAACAAATAAAAGCATCATTTTCTCCTATCTAAATCGTTAAAAAAAATGTAAGAAAAATATTCCAAAATTCTTAAATGTACTCGACACTTATTCAAAACGTATTGCCTAATGCATCATATGATAATTCTCTACATTCTGAAACTTCAGTACTTTGCATATGTTTGTAATAAATTCTTGTTTAGGAAACTTTACTTGTGCGGCATGATAAAAACATTTTTGTCAATGATTCTGTCATAAATTCTAAGAATATAGTACCATTTTCTAGATTTTAGAGGTGAAATGTTTCCCTTCCTATGAATAATGCAATATTCTCATGAATAACATAAGGAATATGAATGCTTCTAGATTCGTGGGGCATTTCCGGTTATTTCCAGCAAGAATTGCAGTTACGTTTTTTACAAGCAATTTATTTACCTTGCAATATATTTACTCTGAGTTCCGAAAATGTACATTAAACATCTTCTTCAAATAAGTAGAAATAAAATAATTCTTCTCGGCAAACTGGAAGGGAAAGGCTTATTCCCTTCCAGCTTGCCGGGAGGAATTAATTTAATGATTAACTTATTTCCTTCAATTTTTTACACACAAACTAATGGGAATGGTCTTCCGGAAACATTCTCGCATACCATCCGATTAATTTTCTCCCCGCATAAAATTGTAGACCTTGAATAATGCCACGAATAATTTGTATGGCATTGGTTAACGCCATGCGAAATACTTACAAATTACAGATTACAGAAAATATTTACAGTTATAGTTACAAAATACAGATATTTGTTATGCATCTAGCATTTTTACTGAAACTATTTTGAGAATACGTGTTTTGGCGCTTTTTTTCAGGCCGATTCACAACAAAACTTGACATGAAACTACAACTGTAACGACACACTTTCATTTATTTAAATCATTGCGTTTATGTATTATCGCGTTTACATGCATGAGAATGTACGAACCGAAAGATGGTGAAACGTTTTTATATATATATATATATATATGTAATGATATTTTAAAAGTGAATTTAATCCAAATTAATTCTCTAAATTTTATTTCATTCTAAAATATTCTCTTATTTCTTGATCTCATTCCACTTTTTAATTCAACTGAAGCTGTGTAAAAATTACTGCGCCATCAGTTGCCCTTGTCAAGATCAACTCGAGTATTGAATTGACACGTGGCCGGAAATCCCATGTTATAAAAGACTAGCGATCATTTGTTTCGTTCCTCCCTTACTTCTGCTTTTGTTACGCGCTGTTGTGGACGTGTTCTGTCCACGCCTGCTTGTAAATAAATTGCCTTCCAATGATGGATTAAAATGAAATTAAAAATATAAAATGTCTCTTCTATGTCTTCGAAACTGCCTTCTGCTTCAAGAATTATGCTTATATATATTGGAACAAAGACTAGATCGGTGAAGATCTACAGGAATGTTCCCAAAGTCTTGTCTTCCTATAAGGAATCGACCTAAAAGATTTGTTAATAACTGAGAGAAAGAATACAGATATCGCTGTTCATGAGCAGTCTTTGTTTTATGAAACTATTCAGCTTAAAAAAAAACTTAGAAAGTCTGCTTTTCTAGATGCAAAAATATGATTTATTTACAACTTTGTTAATTTTACTTTCAATTTATTAATACCGATTATATAATCCCCACTTACAGCTATTGGAATTATTAATAACAATTATTACAAACAGATTTTGATGATCAGTCAGGAAATTAATTTTATCCAACTTAATTTTTATGCATAATTTACTTGGTTATTTATGTTTTCAAAGTGGGAAATAAATCGGACCAGTTATTGAGGCTGGAGTATTCTGTCATTTTATGATATCTCTAAAAAATACGAAACCGTGAGAAAGAAATTGAGAAATTGTGAGAATAAAATTGAACAGTGAATAATGCTGGTCAACTCTCATGGTTTTTCCTAATGATTTGTAATGTATTTGAATTGCTTCATTCAACGGCTTATTAATTTTAACATACAGTTGTAGAATTCTACAGAAAGTGTTTAAAATTTGAATAAACTTTACGATGAAACGATCTCACTAAAGGATTCGAAAATTCTTAAAGCAAACTTCATGTATTTAAAAAAAAAAATATTTAAATGTATATTATTGTAATATTTTTGTTTTAAGCCTCAATAAAACGCCACAGGCTTTCGTAATTGACCTATAAAAAGAAGTAGCGGGCAAGATACAATCAAATTTTAGCTTTTTGTTTCATATTCATTGTTCGAATTTTTACCTAATCACCTTTTCTTAACAACGAATGAAAATCATCGTTCATTCATTGGCTTATTATTTTTGACATGTAAGTGTAAGATTTTATAGAAGGTGTTTAAAATTTGAATAAACTTTGGAATGAAATGATCTCACGAAAAAATGTGTAAGTTCCTAAAGCAAACTTCACATATTTTTAAATAAATTACTTAAATATATGTATATATATTGTCGTATTTATAATAGTTTCTGTTTTATGCCTCAGCAAAATGCCACAGGCTTTCGTAATTGACCTATAAAAAGAAGTAGCGTACACGATACAATCAAATTTTAGCTTGTTGTACCATATTCAATGTTCGAATTTTTAGCTAATCACCTTTCCTTGGCAACCAATGAGAACAATTCATTTTGAGAATTAAATAAGATATTGGAGTAACATAATTTGCGAAATGTTGAAATTCAAAATGCATTTAGGAAAATGCAGCACATCTATGAGAATGTTATCGCTTTACGGAAACGATTCACTTGGAAAACTTTAAGGAGCTATAAATCTCAGAAATTAGTATGGTCCTTACGAAAATACTTAAAATAGAGTTTCTAGTTATCTACTTCCTAGCTGCTTAGATTACAAGTAGAACGTCCAGGATGAAATGAGACTTAAAAATTCTTATCGATTTCTAAAGCACTCTAGAAACCAAGTAACCCGATAACGAACCCCTTAGGATTCGTGCTGAATACTCCGAAAGCAAGTTTAGAGAGCATTTTAAAATATTTTAAGAGGGGGGTCCATTCACCAATGTATTAATAATTCGGGTGGTTCTTAAAATGCTTTTATTTTTTCTTGTTTATGAGGAAGATTTTGTAGTTTAGGAACATAGAAACAAATAGAATTAATAGATGCAATTTTTATGTTCAGGTTCGCTTATTTATCTTTCTCACTTTGTTGTTTTCGCTATTATCTAATTAGATGATACCTTCATTTTCGGAATTTGTTGGTGCATTGATTCAAATAAGCGACAACGCATTACTTGAGAATGGCTGAATTTAATTTCACATCGATTTATGATATTTTTAAACTACCGTAATCAGGATAGCAGTATGACACTAATGCTGAAAAATAAATAGAGGACATATAATTAGAGGACATAAAATAAATAGAGGGAAAAGTCTGAAATGAAAAATAAATTAAGGAAAGGTGTTGAAGTTCATATTTTGTTTTGTAAAAAATACTGACAAGTGTATTTCATTGATTAAATCTATCTAATGGTCATTCAGGAGATAATAATAACTAGGAGATCATTTAAGACATCACAATAATCAGGATATTATATAAAAATATTAAATTCGATGTAGTGAAAGATATAATTTTGTGAAAATTCTATTCATGTTGAAGGATTTTGGTTTGGTTTGGTTATATTAACGTCCCGTTTGAAGCAACACTAGGGCTATTTTGGGACGGACCTCACAATTTCTAACCGCGGTCAGATGACGAGGACGACACCTGAGCTGGCACCCCCCCCCTCTCCACACCACACCACACCACGCCACGCCACGCCAGCGGTAGGACGTTTGGTCATGACGGATTTAACGTGCAACAGACCCCCTTACACGACGGTTCTTCGGTGGAATCGGGTCACGAACCTGAAACCCTCCACTTCCGAAGCTGAGACCTTACCACCAGGCCACCGCGGCCCTCATGTTGAAGGAAGTAGAACAAATCAGAAGATAAGAGCTTTGTAGCATGGACGATAATGAATTTGAGTTTTATTCTGTTACTTTTGTATGCCAGGTATACCTGTTTGTAAGTTCATGATTATTACCTTTCTTATATTATAATAATTTTTTCAGGAAAAGAATGATTAATTTATTGTATGATTAAAATTTTGTGGTAAAATGTTTCTCTAGTCATCACCCAACAAAAAAATTCGATTAGATAAGTTTAATTATATTACAGCTTTGTTTTGAAATAATAGAGATACTGCTTTGGGGAAAGCCTCATGAATTTTAATCGAAGTCAGATGATGAGAAAAGCATTTTAGTTGGCTTCTACTTCCGTTATATTTCCGTATCAAATTTACAGTAAGAAGTTTAGCCTGTTTACAAGCCAAATATTTTAAGACCATTAGGTCTCGCAACTGAAACTTTTTTATATTCCAATCAATATTTTAAATAGTAGACTAACACGGCAGAATGTGAGATCAAAAAAGATCTTTCTTAGCAAAATAAATGCAATTAATATGGAGATTCATTCAAATTATAAGTTTAAAAATACTACAATTTGTAATATATATAACGCATGAATAGAGTAGTGAAGGGTTAATCTTTCCAAATATTTGATTGATTTGTTTTTAAATAATTTTACAAAGTTAAAGAGTGCTCTTTCATTTGTGATATTTTTATTACGTCCTGCATAATCATAACAATATTTTCAATGAAATTCATAACGAGCTATTGTATATAAAAATAAGTTCCCTACTGTATCTACTGATATATTTATTAATAAAATTTATAATTTTAATTAATTTATTTAGATTAATTAAGATGATGAAGTGTAATCTATATTTTTTTCCTCACAATGTATATAACCATTGGTAATTTGAAGGAAAATTTTAACTATGTAACTTTAAGAGTAAGCCTTTTGTAACCTCAGATATTTTTTTTTTTTCTGAAAATGTGTTTTTTATGTTAGAAATCGATATCCTACTAGCTTTTGGTTCCAGCTTTCTTACAACTAAAAATGCATTTTTCGCTCAAACATAAGTCTTCTTTTATCTATTTATGAAAAATCTGGAAGGATTCCAACAATTTTGTCGTCGATTGTATGGTTGGCTATTTTTCTCTGTCAGTTACATAACCATCACAAACAATACAAAAAGTTGATATATGAGATATTCTTTTTCAGCATTGCAAATAGTTGTGACAGTGCAAGAGTTTCGGTTGAAAATAACACTAGTTATTTAATTAAACCATTAAATATCCTTTTTCTTCAAACTTAAAAATTTATAAATTATTAGAAATGGAAAATTTATCAGGAATTTTTTGCAAGAACTGAGTTATTGTGACTCTAATATCTCTTTAGTAGAAGTGTACCTCAACTTTTATCTATCATATTGGGGATTCTTGAAAAAACATTCATTATAAAGAAATTTTGATGAACAGTTTATATACTGTAAAATTATCATCATATTCTTAATAAACAAAATTTTGTATCCTTATTTTTTTGGATTTGAAGAGAACTTAAAAATTAAGCTATCAAATAAATTTTAGATAAAATAAATTTATAACACGCAAATTTGGTTATAATATATTAACTCTACATTTTCTATCGGTTCTAATATTTTAAATATTTAATAAAATTTTTAAAATTACCTTTTCTATCACTTCCAATTTGCTCTTATTAAGCATTTTTACTAAGGTTATTAAGCCGAATTTAGTTTTCATACTTACCGATTTCTTTTAAGAGGTCGTGTTCCCAATGAATATTCTAAAGTTAAACTAAATTTAAAGTAAAAATAATGCAGATAATGTAAAAATATTGTAGATAGTTAAAGAAAAGAATACGAAGAACAAAAATTAATTCTAAATCCTGATTGACTGAAAAGCGTTTATTGCCTTTTCATTAAAAAAATCTTCATTGAATATTTAATGAATAGGAAAAGAAAAATCTTTTTCAGTATTTAACTCTCATTTTTTTCTTATGAAAGAAATTCATGGGCAATTTTTGGCTGAAATACGTACTTTTTTTATGAAAAAGTTGAGTTTCCTGGGAATTTTACTTGATTTACAGCAACTAATTTTCTAATAAAACTTCATGGTTCCAAGAAAACGCTCTGTGCATATAGAATTTCGATATATGAAGGTTCAATGTATGAGAATCCCATTGAATTGTATAAGTTAATCTTAAACATTAATTATTTTAAACAGCCTTGGAACTTTTTGTAACTGAATATTTGGCTAATAAAATATTGTACAAAAGAATTAGAATTGCTAATCAACAGTTATTCCAGAATTCGACGACATGACTTTATACATACAAAATCTTATATTTTTAAAACAAAGTTTGTTGAAGTTATTTTTAGAAGTATACTTATTTTACTATACATAAGGAGAAATATACAACTGTCAGTTTCATGTTTGTGTTTTATGTGCCTGTTTTCACAGATAAGATATATTTAAAATGTTGTATCCGAAGCCAAAATATATGAAGTTTATCTGACAAATGTTGGTGGTTACCAAAATGATGAAAAAATCACGAACGAATGCAAGAAACGTTATTAATACGGTGTAGGGCCACTATTTGCATTTAATACAGCTTGGATTCGCCTTAGAATCGAATCGTAAAAGTATTGAATAGTGTTTAGAGGAGTATTGTACCATTCTTATGGATAAACTTTGAAAGTTCCGAAAGAGATGCTTGTAGAGGAATCAATTCTAGATTGAACGAGAGCTCTGAAACAGTTCCTACCTGTGGATTATATAGAGGTTTGGGAATTGTGCGGGTCAAGATAGCGTTCATCAAACCACGAGTGGACGCTCCACTGCATGAATAGGAGTTTATCATTCTGGAAATTTCCATCTACTGCAGGAAATAAAGTTTCTATCATAGGAGGGACTTGATCAGCTAATTGTTCTCTATGTTTCTCTCTCCCCAGTTATCCCTTCTTTCAGGATGACGATTGGGCAGCAGAAAACCACTACATGACATTCTCCAAGCTCTCCAGATTTATCTGCATGTCTGTCAGTTGGAAGGAGACAATTAGGGTCATACGTTCGTGTAAGTGTTTTCCAAATGTGTACCCATTCTATTCTGGGGGAAAATGCGAAAGATATTCGTCTGCCCGTATAAATCTCTTCCACTTCTCAATCGACAAAGTTTTGTGGTTGCGGCATCACTGTAGGCCACATCTTGCATTAACATCCGTGACATGTGGCTTGGGAATTTTTGCTCTGCTGTAAATTCTCTGTTTATGAAGGTGCTTGCTGTAATTATTGACACAGGAGATTCCAGATGCTTAATCTGCTCTGAGGGCACTTTGGTTGCCTTTGTTTTCGTTTTAGACGTCATAACCCGATTCAATACCCATCAGTTTCATTCATTCAGAACTTTGTATCTTTTAAAACACCTAAAATATGGTGTGTTTCTGTCACAACTACTACGTCTAGTCAGTCCTTTACAATTCTTTGAAAGTATGGGAAATCTGACATTTTAAGCTTTTAACAAAAGCCCAAGATATACCCAACTTCTGTAAAGCACCTCATACTAGAATTGTATATTTTTTCATTAAAAAGCTGACAACTAGGATTATATATTAAAGTTTACGAAGCGCATTCTTATTAAATTTTTATTCACAAATGTTTCCATCATTTTAATAATCGTGTGTATATAATCTAACTTTAAATTATCTATTGAGTTCCTTTTTTCATAAAGAATGTATCATACCTTCTAAAAATGTACTTTAGGTTTAGCAATTCTGCAAAAAAAAAAAAAAAAAAAACATTTGTGATTGAAATCTCTTATAGGTTTCCTCTGATAAGTAAAATAAATTCAATTTTCTTGTTTTCAAAATTTAGTTATTTATGTTATGATGAGTACATTTCTTTTGAATAAATTTTTTTGTAACAGAGTATCATGATCTATTTTACAATATACTATCTAGAAATAAAATAAATTGGAATAATGGATTCTATTATTATTCTAAGGGAAAAAAGATTGCATGCAGAAAATCAATTTTAAAATATTGTTCATAATTTGTAATCATTTTTGCAAAAACTTATTTTATTTATTTTCTATTTCGTTACGTCTCATTTTAAAACATGTACAATTCTGTGAAAATGTAAATTAATGCGATAATACGTCACATCAATAAATTCATGTGAAATAATTCTAAACATAAAAGATTTCAGTAGAAAAAAAAACATAAAAGATTTAGTAGCGAAGTAGAAAAGAAATTATATAAATAAAAAGGGATTAAAAAAAAATCTAAAATCTAAAATGAAATAAACAGATTGCCAAAGGGGAAAATTTATTATTTATTCAAAAAGTTTAGAGAGAACTGAATTAGTTCACATGCATTAATATATTGAATTCTAGAGAAAAAATTTCAGTGGAAGTTATTTAAAATCTTTTCAAACAGTAGTATTTGCCTCAAGGAATTAGAAACCAAAACCTCTGAATAATGGCGAACAGTCGGGATAGAAAAATATCGATATGCAGACTAAATCAAGCTTTTTAATAGCATAAGTAAAAGTGCAATTTTATTTATTTATTTTTTTAGCAAACTAATAATTTTTTTTTACTGTTATTTATATTCTTATTTCATAAAATAATCTTAAAGAGCAATAATTCATTTATGGGCACAAAAGACTCAGAGCATGTTAGCTATGCATTATTTGAAATTCAAAGAGTTTTTTTTACTTGATATGTACCAAACATTTGAAAGCATTTCCTTTCATTAATATTAGATTAAGAGAAATTCTGCATCATGAAAAGAATTTGTGAAAAAAAAATAATTGAAAAACAATGCAAGACAAATCATTTTTCACTGACACGGAACATTTTATTTAAAATAATTTGCTAAAAATTAATAAATTAATGGACAATGAATAGAATTGAGCTTGGATGTCAACATTTTATGTTCTTAAAATTGCTATAAAAGATGCATGTTTAAAAAATTACATAAAAATTAAACTGATGAAAATAATAAAAGGTCATTTTAACTACTGTTCGTTTCAGTATTCTGAGACGACCACTTTTCAACGATTCTATCTCATTAAGGGAGAGACGTGGAAGGAGGTGCGCATTTCCGGAATTCTTCGTCATTCTTTGACCTTGATTTTCACCCTATCAAATACCTTTTTGTTCAATTTCTTTTTCACGTGTATGGGAAAATTGTGTCGTTTCTGTCTGTATTATTTTAATTCAGTCTGCGAGTAATCCGAGTTTATTTTATTATTAAATGTAAACATCCCCTCCTTTCATCTTTTCTCTTACCCCTATTTTGACGAATTAAACCCATCCTATTGCATGCGCAAAAGCTCAGAGGGTTTCAGAATCCGTTGTCAAACAATAATACAAAAGGAAATACGAGATATTATAATGATTATAATATTATTAAAGGTATTGAAACGTGGAAATTGCATATTAATTATTCAATACAAGAAATGTAATACTTTTGATAAAGTATTGAAAATAAATATTTTTTTCAATCGTTTAAATCACCCTATATGCATTAGGAATATATAAATATCTTATGAAAGTTTACAAATATAGAATACTTGCATGACTAGTCAATTAATATGAATTTTGAAATATAATATATTGTAAATAACAATGAGTTTTCTTTATATTCTTATAAACCTTAAAAAGAATTAAATCATTACCTGGGCTTCGCTCTGAAGTGCTGAGATGTATATCTGTATTTGCATTGGAGTCCAACAGATAATAAACGCAATCAGAACAACCAAGACCATCTTGATGACCTACAAGAAAAAATAGGCACCAACTTTTCTTCAAACAAGAAATGTTAAGAAAGGTTTTTATAAGCACTTGTATTGTAAGCAATTTTTTTATATAAAATTTTAGGTGAGATTAAATTATTACAAATTCATTTCTTGAAAAATATTTCAATGTTGCATGTCCAAAAGATGTAACTATACGTTCTAAAAGACTTAAATAAACATTTTTCAGAATATTTGGTATTTTAGCTGACAATATCTTGAAGCGATTCCCTACAATGATGTTTTAACTAAAGCCTTTAATCTTTACCAAAACAGTTTAAAAAGTAAAATAATTTAGAGCAAACTTGAATCTTGACAGTTAACAATGCATATTACAATATTTTAATCATGGTGATTATTTCTAAGATTTTTTAATGTTATCCCAAATTCTCCTATAAAGTCAAAATTAATCACAATCCAGATATCTTGGTAATCGAAGAAACGATCGAATTCTTTTGGATCGATTTGGTAGGGAGTTGTTCAGGATTTCTGTAGTAAAAGATATAACGACTTGTCAGATAGATAAACAAATTTATCAGGAAATCCTTTTTCATTTCAAAATGATATGTCCTTCACTGCTTTTGTCAAATGAAGAACGACCATTACAAAAGAAAAAAAATATATCCCCCCTTAAGCAAATTGCTTCATATCTTACGAATAAACAGACCATAATTACCTGCATCAGACATGAAATTGCATCATGATTAAACAAACATATACTGTGCACTTCACAGTTGAGATTTACAAATGAGATGAACATTAGTACTATAACATCCATACAATCAGGACCTCCTATCACTGGATTTCTGTTCACGGCTGAAAGTTTAACTGTGCGGAAAATATTTCGAGATGACAAATAGCTCGATACATGTCAGGAAAAGTTGAATTACGATAACTTTCAAAGCTTTATAAACGCGCATTCCTGCTGTAGAGACAAAGATGACTCACAAACACTGAATTAAATGATGAGATACATCTCCAAAAAACAAGTCAGTGTTTCCGCATAAAAAAATTTCATTTTCCTAATACTTACTAATGATGAGTTACCATTAACGGAGCGTTACTCTTTCATCGAACTTTATATTAGATGCAAAGAAGCATATCTTTAAACAGTGAATAAAATTCGTCCTTCTTTGAAAATATAGAATAACTGTTAATATTGTCTAATATATATAAAAGAATTTATCTCCAGAAAAGCTTTTCGAACATTGATAAAAATTATTCAATTCCGATAGCAAAAAAGGAAAGTATAGAAATTTAGAAAATGTTAACTATTATATATATTTATTTTAAACATGGAAAATGTCTTTGAATATTTACTCCACCATCAAGCAGGCTTTTGTTATAATGAAAAATATTTTGTTATATTTTCTATGATTGCGCATTTCTCTTAACCCTTAATAGCTTCATTCTTTCTTTTATTTAAATTTATATTGCTATTTCTTTATCTCAATTGTGTAAATATATATATATATATATATATATATATATATATATATATATATAAACATTCTAAAATACACTTATCGTCGTAAAATCTGAATTTTGGAAGAAAGTTTAGAGAACTGAAGTACTTTTTATGTGCCTATTTTATAAATAAGAGTCATTTATTATCTTTTAAGAAAAATATCTTACATTTGTTTTGTCTTAAAAATTTGCCCATTTAAAGATTATTGTCTTCTTGTTAACTAAAAACAGACTGCTTGACTGGAAATAAAATACTTTTCAGCAAAATAGAAATCTGTTTCATTATCCTAAAAGCTAAAGAAATAAGACAAAATTTTAAATTTAACGGATTATTATGCTTCAAATAATTTCATTGAAGAAAATTTTATTCTAGATTGTACTTCATCGGTTATGAAGTTTTAGCATTTTACTGACGAAAATAAACTGCATGAGAAAAATATAATTTGAAGTTAAAAAATGATGCATAACTAATTTTGTCAAATAATCTTGTTAAAGAAAATTGTACACCTAAAATATACCGAATAAAATCTTACTTTTTTCCTGGCTCTATATTGCACATTGATATTTGCTGCATGTCTTTCCCCTGGTACTTCCGATATCCACAATTTCCACAAGATCAAAGAATAGGCCGTCATCATAACAATTATGGGTATGAAGTACAGAACAATGCTGCAAGTAATGTAGTACGTGAAGCGATACTGCTCTATCTGTCTGCACTCATGAAGATCTTTGTCCCAGTATGAAATCTTTGGCCATTCCTCAGCGCAAACAGGTTCAACAAAGTCTCTCCACTAAAAAAAAAATAATCAAATCAAATAATTAGTTTGATTTGACAACCAATTTGAAATCTTTTTGCATGCTTTCAAATCCCACCATTAGTTCTCTACTCCCATTAACTTTGCAGGACTTGGTGGGTGAAAAACACCACCCAAAACTTTTTAATTTTTTAAAAGATATTCGCTTTCTTATGTGTATATGATAAATATTTATCTTGGATAATCTTAATCCTTTTTTCAATTGCGTTCTTTTTATTAATTTTGTAATTTTTTACCAGTTATATCTTATTTTCATATTTTGAGGCATTTTCTTATATTTATAGTTTCATTGAACTTGTGTTTTAATTTTTAAATATTACTCTTGTTGCTGGATATGATTTATTTTTAACCATATGTATGGCGCAGTTTAGCCAAGATTGGCTCTTGTGCCATTAAACCTCATAAACCAAACCAAACCAAACCAAACCAAACCAAATCAAACCCATTAACTCATGAGCGTAGTGTCACCAAAAATACTACAAAAGGATTCTTCCATCTTAAATTCCTATAATAAATCTCTTTTGCAATCTCATGCGAACTTTCTCCCATGATATTTAAATTTTGATTGAATCCATACCACTCCTCATCATAAATCTATTTTATCACAATCATCCACTCCTCATAGTTATTTACTAAATCCACTTATCATCATCCACTTATACTTATTCTTCAATTTAATCTGGAATCTTTATTTTTCTTTTATTCATCATATTACTTATAGAAGTTTTATTCATCACATTACTTATTCTGGTTATATTCATTATTCTACTTTTGTCTTTAATTCACACATAACCGCTATTCAATCTATTTGAATTATTTGAATTCTATTTCTATTCTGTTTCTATTAAAACAAAAATTGAAATTGAATAAAAGCACCTAGCTGGTAAGTATATACACAAATCAATCTCCGTCAAGAATTTCAATCAAAGTTTAATTCATAAGTGAATGAAATAAAAAATTATATTAGATATCTTTAAAATTTGTTTATCAAATCAACTATTTAAGTTTAATAAGCGTTTTATTTCATACTGAGCAACTATTGTATATATAATTGGAAAAAATAACAAATTAAAATTTCTTTTTCATTTTTGAAATATACGTGAGAACTAATAAATTTCAGAAGAATAACATTTGTCTATTTTCTTTTTCCACCTGAATAATGAAGAGGTATATGTGAAAGAATGAAACTCAATGGCTTTTAACATCGGACATATTTCTATATCTAAGATAATAAATAAGCTGATATTAAGAATGCAATGAAACATGATATTACAAAGTAAATGATAGTATCATAAACTGAAGTCATTCTGCTTCAAATAGCAAAATCAAATTTAAAAAAGCTTTTCTTTTTTGTTATCCTTTCAAACATTCAAGACATTCTAAATGCATGCAAATCCTATAAAAAAAGTCTTGTTTGCTTAGAGGAAATTGCTTTACTTAAAACAAACACTTAAGAACACACTTTAAATTTTACTTTTTTTCAAGTGTTGAAAAGTATCCGTGGTAACTATGACGTCCATTCTATTCTACCACTCTTTCTGAGAAAGAATTCTTTTTAGTAAATTGTTTACGATTTTTTCTGAGTAAAAATTAGATTATCCTCTTCCCTTGCATAGGTAACTTTAATTCCCTTGCATAATAACTTTACACAGAAATACTGATATGCCAACAGAAATTATATAAGTAAACGGTTTTAATAAAAAGATAACGATGCATTTTTAGCCAGCTGATATCAAAATATACATTTTCATTCATTTATATAGTGCACAAAATAATGTAATAAATAAAATAATAACAAAAAATTATATTTAGATTAAATACTTATTCCATTATTAAAATTTTAACTCAAATGAAATTCTGTGAAATTCATAGAAAAAGTTTGTAATATTCAGTGGCATTCATAATTGTTTGGTAATAGTAATTAAAGCAAAATATAATTGCTATTAGTTTAAAATTCCAAATCATATTTCATTAATTTTGGATTCATTATATGAAAGAATATATCTGTATCTACACCATTTTCTTGCAAGGAAATAAAATGTATCGGGGTTGATAACCAATCATACTCGTACTGATTATTAATAATTCTAATTATCGATAACATCATAATTATCCATAAAATTGGTAATGAATGTAAATGATACGAAAAATGAATTTCTAATTTAATTATTAATAATCAAAATTAAATTTAAAATTAGTAATAAAAAAGTTCAAGTTGGAAAATAAATGAGTTTCAGAATGCCCAAAGAATTTCTTTGTATAGTCAAGCTTCATTACACAATAATAAATATACATTCCAATAACTTATATTATTGAAGCATGACTAACTTTTTTTGCTATAGATTATTAAAGAAATCGTTAACTATTCTTCTACAAGAAATTTCACTTTTGAGGATAATTTTGATCCCTGATTTAAAGTAGTATTGAATTATTTTTCTCGGTTAAAATTGTCTATCATTTAACTCAGTTTCAGGATATCTAAAGAATTTCTTTGTATTGATTATCAAACATCATAACACAATAATCAATATACATTCTAATAAACTGCATTATTGAAACATGACCATAAGTTTTTTTTTTGCTACTGACTATTAAAGAACCTGTTAACTATTTCTCTACTAGAATTTTTATTTTTGGGAATAATTTGATTCTTGATTTAAGGTAGCATACAATTATTTTTCTCGGTTAAAATTTGCTATCGTTTAACTGAGTTTCAGGATGTCTAAAGAATTTCTTTGTATTGGTTGTCAAACGTCATAACACAATAATAAATATACATTCTAATAAACTGCGTTATTGAAACCTGATCATAAGATTTTTTTGCTACTGACTATTAAAGAAATTATTATCAATTTTTCCATCAGAAACTTTATTTTTAAGAATAATTTTAATTCCTGATTTAAAGTAGCATTCAATTTTTTTTGGTTAAAATTATCTATTATTTAAATGATAGATAAAATAAATGTGATAAAATAAATGTTAAATGATAGATAGAATAAATGTGATTTTTGTTAAGAATAAAAAAATAAAATGCACATAACAATCTCTTTCCTTTATTGTTGTTCAATGAATCCAAATGATTCCAATGTAGTAAAACAAGTGCATCATATTTGCTATTATTTTAGTTCCATGAATTTTGGGAATGATACAACCACTTTATCTTAATTTTCTCCTAAAATGTAACAATTTTCGCAATACCCAATACTTTTATCCTAATGCCTACACGAAACAAGTTGCCCCTCAGGGTGTGATATTGCCTACTTCGAAGAAACCTGCTGACAGTAAGCAATAATTGAATTTTCTTGTTTAACAATCGAATTGTTCTCAGATGCCTATCAACCAGTGAAGTAGAAGCAACATTTGTAATTGGACAAAGCAATTTCCCAAGGATGTTGAAATAAAGGGAATAGATGATGTGCTTTAAAACGAAAGAAGCAGTTCAGGGATTTATAGGAAAAAAACTTTCTAAAGTGGATATTCGGTCAATGTAACGAAATACAATAAATACTGGGAAGTAACCGATTAAAAGCAATCTGAAAATTCATCAAAAGTAAAAGTATTAACAGTCAGAATTTCCATTTGTAAAATTGCCAATAATTATTCGAAAGTAACAGTTAATATTTATATTCAGATGTAAAAATATATATATATATATATTCGAATGGAATTTAGAAATTTGTTTTTAAAAAATATATATAATAAATAATTGATTATGTTAAAAAGAAGAAAAAAAAAATGCCATCAAAATATAATTATATTGAAAAAGAATTAGCAGTTTTTTAATGATTCATTATTCTTAGAAAATTTCTATATATAAAACAAGGCTAAATTGCGAAAAAATACAGACTGGTGATATTCGGTTTCATTTTCCATGAAGAAATCCATTGTATAAATTTAATGAAAATAGTTTTTATAAACTTATTTTAATTAATATCCAAAAGTGCAAAATTTTAATTTAATTATTTTTAATTTTTAGTCTTGATTTTTTAATTCATTATTATAAATTTTATAAAATCCTGAAATCATATTTTTTCTTAAATTCATTACCACGCATAGGGAATAAAAAATTAATTAAACTAAACGATTGACTAACAATTCAATACTGAGAGTCTTACACTAGTGAGATGTCATCAAGAATGCAAAAACGGTGCAAATTTTAAGTATCATTAATAATTAATTAAATAAGTAAAAATTAACTTCAAACTCTTCATCATGAGAAAAACGAAAAAATATAAGAAAGTTAAATCCTGGTAATAAAGTAAACATAATATTTCCATGCGATTAAAAAAATAGAATTTTCAATAACATTAATATAAATATGTAAATGAGGTGTAATATCTAACAGACTTAAACATAATTAATATGCCATTTCTGTGATATATATATATGACGAGACGTTCTATTTTTAATTTCGTTTTATTCTCTCTTTAATATCCATCTCGGGAAAGCAATTTATTTACAAAGCTAGTGATAATTTGTTTCGAGCTTCTTTCTTACTTCTGCATTAAAGCAGAAGTAAGAAAGAAGCTCGAAACAAATTATCACTAGTCTTATATAACATAGGATTTCTGGCCACGCGCCAATTCAATACACGTGGTGACCTTTTGCACCTTTTCAAGGGCACCGAACGTATCACTTTCATTTAATACGTAGTACAGATGGCGCATTATTTTTACAAAGGGATTAATTAAACCGAAAGTGGAATTAGATCACGAAATAAGAGAATATTTTTAGAATGAAGTTATTATGGGCTAAATTAAGATAAAATCTTGGAAATTAATTAAATTTAAATTAGATTTAAAATATCATTATATATATATATATATATATATATATATATATATATATATATATATATATATATAGTGGGGTATTATAAAAGCAAAAACGTTTTATGCAAACTCTATAGCGAAAAACACTCTAATTCTTACATTCATTTGTGAAAATGCAAAATTCCAAACTTCTATCTATAAATTTTCCGAAATAATAAAAGACAAATTTACTGATTTAGATCTGTTTTCTATACTTCTGAACGGTTTAATGCCTTCTTCGACATCTTTACAAAGTCACTATCTTTTCTATATGTGTGAAGCCAGTTCATCAGTTGTGACATAAATACAGAACATTGTAAAATATATTACATACCTTAGGTCAGACATAATGCAAATAATAATAGATTTTTCGCTCATTAGCATGTTGGTAACTTGAAAAATTAGCCAACATATCAATTTCTGTTTTATTTGTAGAAACCTACATTTTTCCCATTCATCCTTGGGGAAGTAAGGTTTCTGTAATTTGTTATCATTATATCGATCTTTAAAGACATTTACTAAAGATGATAGGAATTCCGAAAACGATGTATTTTTGTTTTTTTCTTTTACCACTAGTACATCTTTAAGATTACATATAGCATAAATCGTCAGCATTTCTAAGCATTTCTTGCTACTGAAATATTTCACTCTTTTAGAAAGCATATAATTGCTAGAAAAGAATTTTACTTTCTGGATTCGCATTCTAGTGTTTGCATATGATAATTTTTCTGTACTAAATAAAGCTACATTTCTAAGATAAATGTTTTCATCCACATTCGTGATAGCTGCCTTTAAATTAAGAAAAAATCAGAATATATCTGCAAATTTTGTAAACAGAGACGTGACATTTTATATATGCATAGATGGATTTGAAAGAAATATTACTAATTGGTACTTTTACACTACGAGGGATGCATAAAAATATAATTTTTTTATATGTTTGCTATCAACATCTGCAGAAAATAAAAGGTTTTCGTACAATTTTCCATCTAATTTCATGAAACATTATATTTGGAAGTATATGCCTTTGCAAAATACAGGTAACCAAAACTTGTCCTACTTTTTTGGAATATCCTGCATATTTGGATTTTCTTAACAGACTACGATATTTTAAAACTGCATTAATAAGCAGCAAGAGCTAAATCAGAAAGAACACCACAAAGAGAAATTTTATTAAAGATTATGAAAGATAAGTAAAAGGTAAGTAAAGGTAAGAAGAAATGCTATCTTATTTTTATAAACGCATCTAATTTCTTATGATATTTTAAAAATAAAGTCTTTTATTATGATATTGATTAGTTAAGTATTTAAACATATTACACAATAAAAATAATTATAAAATATAATAAGAAACTTTATAATAAAAATAGTCTAGGTAATATTATTTCTTTTAGATCACAAAGTAAAATTTCTTATTTTTACTGACACAAAGCAACCAAATGAATATGGAATAAATAAAATGGTTTTCCAAATTCTATCTCACTACTCGGCGTAATAAGAAAATCTACTGCGCAAATGGTTTCTATTGGAAAGAAAATCAAATCTTGTCACAAACGTGAGAGGTCGCACGTATTCAAATTCTATTCAGTCCAATGGACATGAACATTTATCTCATTCAGTGTTGTTTGGAAACAATACATTGCATATAAAATGTTCTGAATGTATTTCAAAAAATATTTGGAATTTTTATTCAGAGTAGTTTTGAAACTTTTTCTGATTTTCATCTTCTATAATATTGAAATAATACTCACGTAGATAATCAATTCCCAAGTGTGACAGGGAACACTCTGATGTGAATTTTAAATACATTCTGAATACTTTCTAATGAGTAAAATCAGCAAGTCAGGATTTAAAGATGAAAAGTAGATCATTTTCTGTATCAGTTTATCGAATTGCATTTGTGCATATAAGATTATAAAGAAGAAATCATTTTATTATTTGCATATTTCAAAATATATTATTGAAAATTCAAGTACGTCTCCTTCGGATTTCTGCCATTTTATGCAGGGCACTTTGTAGGAAGTGTTTCATAAATGAAAATTTATCATCTAAACAGGATTTATAGACATTAGTATATTTATATAATAATAAAATAGTAATATTTTTATGTATTATAAATATAAGCAGCATATTTAGAATCTGCATATTGTGTAAGCGGAGCAGAAATCTCTCTTATTATATAATGCCAAATAGCAGGAGTAAAATGTAAACAGATCATTACGATCATTTCAGACTGTTTGAATGTTTTTGCAGCTGCACTTATTTCAATATTTTCGTAATTACTTAAGCTGCAAAATATAAGAAATGCTCTGGATAGGGTTCACCAAAATCTCTATTCAATCAGAGAAAGTGAGATGTAAAAAATGAAGAAATACGCATCAAACAAGTTTAATCGGGCGCAAACATATTCCCAACCATTGCTTGATGGGTAATTGTTATCACTTATCCATGGAAATGAATGGCTTTTTCCAAAAATTATTATCTCACAAAAGTTGATTTTTGCATTATCTTAAATCCCTCTTTTAATTAAAAACAATTATTTAAAAATGGATTTATATTGCTTCAAATTTGTTCAAAAATGTCTAATTTCTCTTGTATTCCTTTGTTTGTTTTATCTGAAATGATTCATGCATCTTAAAATCTTAAAGAGATAAATTTTAGAAGTATTATAAAAATTCGAAACAATATATTCGTATAATATTTGTGTAAAATTATTTTTAATTATTCTTTTGAATAAGTCATGTTTTGAATACGTCAATTTGTGCATCTTGCTTTATTATTTTATTATTTAAATACATGCATATGAAAAATTATTATAATATGGTAGGTGAAAGTAATTTTATGAATAAAAAAATAAAGTATTTTATTTCAAAAAGAAAAACATCAATCATATCTATGGAGTTTTGGAAAATTGCCCTAAATTTTTGTTTTCAAAAATTTTATTTTAGGTGCTTCGAGCAATTGTATGAACTTTAGTGAATCAAACAAGCTAAAGATCTATTAAACTATTTACTCCAAAATCATCCGTAGCAGAAAAGTAATTGTTGAGATGAAAAATGAAGATGATATTCTCTAGATTTTGGAAAGTCAAACTCAACGCTAAAAATTACTATTGAAGAATGCTGTCAAATACGTCAAACATATCTGAAATTCACTTAAATAAAGAGATAACGAATGATACAAACGGTTTCTTCACATGACAGTAGATGCCATGGCCATATTATGACGTGTCAGTCTTCTTGGAATTTCTATAGAAATTTTTATTTTCGACTGTCTGCATTTGTCACACCTTGTTTCCTCTTTTGTCCAAACTGTCTGAATTCAGTCACCTATAATTTACTTTTCAATTCCATGGATCACATTCTATTCTTTCATGAAACAACATATTTCAGTAGACCTTAGAGATAAACTCTTGGCTTCTAAGTTGTGGAGAGATTTTTCAAAACACTTTTTCCTAAGGTTAGTTTTATTGACGAAAAATTAAAATTTTCTTTCATGAAATAATATTTGTATACCAATCATTCAGATTAGAATTTACAATTATGTCAAAAAGTCTTATGATGCCAATTAGACATAAAAAACAAATTCCAGATGTATTTTCAAGCTTAAAATTATTAGAAATAAAATGATTGTCATCAGATGCCGTTAATAAGAAATCTTAATGAGCTTTATATCTTTCATAATAAAGTAGAATAGATGATTTTTAAGTTCTGGAACTAACAATGTTGTATTAAAATATAAATTAAATTATATTTGTATAGAATAATAAAATTATTTTAAAATCTGTCAACAAAATTTTCCTTATAAAAAGAAATTATCAGTTACAGAATTAAGCATTATGGATATGTGTATTTCAAATAAAATTCTCCAGTTGATAGTTAGCATGCATAAATATATTATTTAAGACTATATTTATATTTTAATCTAAGCACTTCATCTTTTTAAGGCTGATCTGAATCATAATTTGAAATTTTGATTGCTTATTTAAAAAAATCTCACCACATAAATTAAACTTTTAAAAGTATATATATATATATATATATATATATTTATTTATTTATTTATTTTTATCCCCTGGATATATATAATTTAATAAACGGGTGGAGATATGTTGATGACCTGCTTTTGATTAATTTCGACAATACTAATATGGTTACTAATTGCTATCCAAAAGATTTAATTCTAACAGATACAAATAAAAATCAACTTGAGGCTACCATTCTTGATTTAAAAATCGAAATTGCTAATGATAAAACAATAGTTGGTATATACGATAAAAGGGACGAATTCAACTTTAAAATAACAAAACTATGTAACTACCATTCCAATCTAAACTCTAAAATTTTCAAAAATCTAATTTTCTCACAAGTTAACAGGATCAAAAGGGTTTGCAATAATAAAAATTCCTATATTGAAGCATCAAACAACCTCCTTAAAAATTTAATTAAAAATGAATTTCCTAGAAATTACTGTAATGTCAATTTTTTAATTAAACAAGGTATGGTTTGGGATTAATCCTTTGGCTTAAATAAAAATAGAACTTTTCTTGCATATTAGATCACTCAATAGATGGCGCTGGGAGACTACAATTGTTTACCTAATTTCCGTTTCCTCTTTTTACCGTTAGTGTTTTAAAAAGCGCGAATCACATTCGATAGCTTAAAATTTCCTTGACGGCTGATGGTATGTTCTGACCTTTTCGTTTTTTCCCCTTTAGTGCTATTTTTTGTTTCTATTGTTATTTTTGTTATTTTATTTTTACTTTGTTATGGTTATTTTCTTCTAATTTGTTGTTTAGTTTTTTTCCTTTCTGTTAAAATGGTATATCTCTTGGGCATAATTTCAGGGGATTGTCGGGTCATGAGGAATCATTATTAGACAAATGTCTGTTTTTCCTCACAGAAAAAATCCCTTTCTTTGAATCCCTGCCTGAGGGTGACCCTTGAAAAAGTCTTCAGGCCGGATTCTTTTTTTATTTTTTTATAATTTGTTTTGGTTTAATTTTTATTTGGTTTTTTGATTTTCCTTTTAACTTGATTCTAATACTTTTGTTATATATATCACGCACACGCACACGCACGCACACACACACACACACACACACACACACACACACACACACACACACACACACACACACACACACACACACACACACACACACACACACACACACACACACACACACACAAATACATTTCTCAAGAAATGGTTTTTAGATTTAAATTTTTATTAAGACACGTTCTTTGAGAATTAAAAAAATCAATTTAAAAATTATTATTATTTCAATGTAATCTTTTTTTTTTAAATTTTTTGTCATCCTGGATTACGATACCCCTCCCCCTACCATGTTTCAAACCATTGGAATTAAAGAAAATTGTAATAATTTTTAGGTATAAGCCTCTGATGAAAATCGATACTGTAATTACAATACTTAATTAGTTTCTAAATTTTCGTACATCAAATAATGTATGGTCAATTGAAGAATATTTTATCGATATATTATCATTATATATTTAAATATCTGGAAAAGAAAAGAAAATCTGATTTCTCACATTCATCAATAAGTATGAATTGTTACACATATTACTTTTACATATATTAGGGAAGAGGTATGTACAGATAATTATTATGGAATATTTTCTTTTGATTAAACTTCTCTTTCTTGTTGAACATAAAGGTATTCTATTGTATGATGGATGCATTGTAAAATTCCAGCATAATTACTTGAAAATGTATTAAAATGTGCAATATGCACTTTGCTCTTAAAATTCCAACTTTAGAGAAGAGAAATTCCGAAATCCCAGATTAATTTTAGTAAATTATTGTCCAGACCTGTTGTTGCTTGAATGTGAACTCTAAATTAATCTTCTTTTAAGATGACAAGGGATCTGCTGCTTTGCAGACAGAGAAAATTATTTTCTATTCTTGTATTTGTTGACGTAAATGTTTGATTTAAAGAAACAGATTTCAATTGCAGAGATCTTGGGACAATCATTGTGTTTATTTGAATGAGAAGCCAGCTTTGAAATCCTACTAATTAAAATTTTTACTCAAAAGAAGCTTAGATGTATGCTCTGTGATATTAAATCTGACATTTTCAAATTATAATCATTTATGGTTTGGAAATGATATCATTGAAAATTCAAAATATATTTTTTTCCTTTTCACAAATAAAAATATTTCGATTTTTTATACATGTTTCCCAAAAATTCTGCATTGGCCAATGTTTACTTTTTGAATGTTAATTTATTTCCAAAAATTAAGATTTCATGCACAATATTTAATTTATCCTAGTAAATTTAGCTTCATCAGATTCATATACTAAATTTTATTATTTTGTGCATAATAAATTCATATTCATTTTTTATCGATAGTAATTTTTCCTCCGGAATCCCTAAATTCAGAATTGAAATTTCTTTAAATATATATTACTATTTTATCACGGTACGGCCAGAGATATTTAGGAAAGTTTTAGTGTAAAAAATGATTTTGTTTGAATAACCGATGGAATTTCTATAATTGTATCTCCAGGAGAAGTTGTTTTAAAATTTTCCCCGATTTTATGTTACAGTTCTACAAATGAATGGAAATAATTTAGCAAGTGTTTGTAGGTAGAGAAAGTACGAACAGTTTTGTTGTTTTCTGCATTTTATTCGTGAAAATGTAATGTTATAATTGAAAATAAATAGCTTGGTATGATCTTCTACACAAACAATTCAAAATTGATTATAGCAAGGCACAAGAATAATTATAAATATTTTGATATAGTTTTCAAAATTTTAAACAATTAACTGTTTTCACAAGTATATTCGTCATGGAAAAAATAACACATTTTACGTTACGCCGAATTTATTCATAAGGAGTAATAAGCAGTGGCAATTTGCTGTCTGTCACTACTTATTACCCTTGATTTATTCTACTTATTACTTAGTAAATCAAATAAGTCAAAAAAAAAAAAAAGAAAGAAAAAGGGCACACTTTAGATACGCATTTTCTGAAGAAGTCGAAACAGTTAACTGCTTAAACGATCTGTAATATAAGATTAGCAACGTAAGACTGTTTTGGCACCACGTTTTGTGTTGTGTAATATATTGCATACGTTATTTTTTAAGTTTTAAAACTACTTATGTGTAATAATTATTATTTCTTGTTCAGTTTTTACCATTAATAACTTGCTTTAAATATCGTAATAAATTGAATACATAAAGGTACTATATTAAAGGTTTGAAAATTTTAATAATTCTGTATTTAAATCATATTTATATATATTTATTGAAAATAATAAAAAAAAAGATGAAAAAAAGTGCATTTCTTTTAATAGAAAAATTTTGCATCATCATATACATAAAAAAAAGTCTAAATTTAGGTAACAGTATTAAAAAAATTCATGCAATCTTATAATAATTATTTACTAAATTGATGATCAATTTCAGTATCACTGCAGCTAAAAGTTATGGACAAATGAACAACTATTTTTTTTAGAATAAAAATGCTTCGCATCATATATCCAATCATTATTTATCTTGCTAAGCATTTTCAGTCATTCAAGAATAAAAGAAAACGATTATACAGAAGAAAAAGTTGAGTTATTTCTCTTATGAATATATTCCCGTTTTGCTGAGATCCGATACCATATATGAATTTCTAATCGCGCTCTTCCGATGAGATACTCACTTTCCTTGCAGATTTGATAGGTAATATAAGACGAGAGAAATGGAAGGAGCAGTCTTCTTGTAATAAGTTATACTATTCTTAGATTTTTATCAGAAAGTCAGCATCAACATGTCTGAAAGTTTCTAAAAGTATCTTGAAATTTGTCTCATAAAGTGTCTGGAACATGATAAAAGCGCTTTTTAAAGTGTCGTAAAGGCTGGAAGCAACTTTTGTGATAGAAAAAAAAATTAAAACTCAACAGAAAATCACTGTGTTTTATCTTCAGAATAAATTAAAACTTTATTTAGATTTTTTTTTGTTTTAATTTTTTAAAGAAATTTTGGTTTTAATATTTCATAAGAAGTTAGGTATTTTGCAATAATATTAATTTAAGGACACTGATTAACACTGATTTAATACATACTTATTATGTTCAACAAAATAATACTTATTTTCTGACATTGCTTGATTTTAAGTTAAATGCGAAACATTAAAATAATCTTAAAAGTTTTATATGTATTTAACAAATGAATATCAACGAATCTAACTAGTGTTAACAATACAGTTCAATCATTATCAATAATCAAATTACTATTCTGAATACAAACTTAGAAATTTCTTTGAGATGGATTAAAATGAATGTTATATATTTGTTTCTTGTAATAAATGTAAAATAAATAAAAACTTGCGGGTCAAAAATACCCCTTCTTACAAAATACGTAAACAAATGATTTCATGATTAATATTTTAAATAAATTATTTTAATCGACTATTATTAAGAGGTGTAGACATTAAAGTAATTTATGCACTTTTTATAAAATGTTTAAAAAAATTAAATTTTTGAGTGCTGTAATAATTTTTTTCAGTGCTTATAGTCGAAAGTAAAAATTGACGGAAGTAAAAAAAAAAGAGTTAAATACTGCCAATATTCAACCAGCTAAAAAAATAAGGGAAGCAATACATGTGAATACATAAAAATATATATATAATCGTAGAATTTCAGAGAAGTGATATACGAAATGGGAATTATATTAGCTCAAGATAGTGTACTATATTATCACAATATTAATTGATATTCTGAATCATGTACAATATCGTAAAGATAACGAAACAATATCGTTGATCATTTTGTGTAGATAGGAAAATGTAAAATATCAGTCTTTAAAAAAAAGCGAATTGAAATAAAAGAAATTGAGTGTTGCATCATATCAGTATGAATCTAATTCACTTTTTATAATAATTAATAATAATGTGAATATTTACGATGTTGAAACACTGCTGATTTGATAAGTATTTGACAATAAAACTTAAACTGCATCTTTGGTTATGTTATTTTTCAAAACCAAAATTATTATGTTTTATTAAATAAAAAAGAAATAATTAGATATTTATGTATTTTCATTACACAAAAACATACGGTGTGGCAATCTACATTGAATTTAAGAAAATACTTTATACATCGAAGCTAACTAATTCAATTTACCTATCAGTTTCTTTCATTAATATTTCTATCAAACAGTAATAGAGAAATTCTATTTAAATATATATTAAATATATATTATCTACTTAAATATAACGTTTTAAGGTACTATCCACGCAAGTAAAATTAAAATAAGTTATTCATATTCAAAAGAGCAAACTTTGGCAGCTACCAGTATTATTATTGGACAATTACTAAAGCTCGAAAAATTAGTTGTTCATTGAAATCAGTAAATTTCAGCTGAAAAGGAACGCGGGTAATTGTCTTTCACCTAAGCAGATCCTCAATGATTAAATATGGATCTAAAAATATATATTAATTTGGTGTCTGATTTTTCTTTTTCTTATAACTGCATCAATTTAGATTATAAAAAGCTTATTTTATTTGCGTTTTTGTTGTTGAAAATGCGTTGGTTGGATAACAATTTATATATAATGGAAATTAGAAACGTATCTAACAATTGGTAAATTATTTTTTAAATTATGTTTTTGTTTTTCATATTTTATCACACGCGATCTATCAATAGGAATTTGTCAGACGCAGCACATATAAAAGACGGCGGAGATTTTTTTCTTACCTTTTATTAACATATCTAGGGACAATAACAATAGTATTATCATAATATCATCTATAAATCTGTAATTACTACACAAATAAAAATAACTAAGAATAAAATTACACTTAAACTAGTACTAGCCACCTTTCGCAACCCTTAGTTCGCCGGAGATATTGATTATATTTAATTGCAATTAAATCTCTGACTGGAGTTTTATAAATTCATTGAAATTGAATTGCTTCTATAAAGTGATACTTAGGATTTTCCAACGAATTATTTTAAGTATCAAAAATAAAATTGTGAAATTTTAAAATCAAGTTATTTTAATAGACTTGCACCTATTTTGTTTATTGTGTACATGAATATTCTTAATGGAATTAGGTCTAATCAGATCATAATGCGTCTAAAAGCTTAAATTTTCGAGTAATGACCTCTTTTAATTGTTTTTCATGGTACTGAATGTTTTCCCTTCATTCTACATTTTAACTGAACAGATGATAAATGGAGTGTAACTGGTTCTTTCATAGATTTTACCAATGAAAAAATAAACCAGAGGAAAAGCTATTTGATGAGACAATGGACAGATTTCATTAAAACATTGAAAAATAACTCGAAAATTGTGAAAAAAAGTATTCTAAAGATTGTCAAAATTTAGGAAATAATTAGGTGACAATTAATTTGACATCGTTAAATAAAATTTATTTTCTATTTTTTGAAATAGAGCAAACATTATTTTTATGGGTTTTTGGGAATAGCAGAAAAAATGCAAAAATCCCGTTTCTTTTTTAATGAAAGAAATTATAGCTAAAATTAACCTATAAATAAACAATCGATAACTTGTATAATAAATGCTTATTTGTCTCACTAACAAAATGAAATTTGGAACATTAAAAATTCATTAAACAGATGCAACTGATTGTCCGTCGAAGGCACCTTTCATCTTGGTAAGCTTCAAAAAACCATCTCAAAGAAAAGAGAAAAAAGTATCTAATAAAGAGAGGTGCAAATTTTATCAAAAGCAAAAGTCTTTCAATTGTGCTATAATTCAAAAATCTATTTGATTCTATTGTGTACATCAAAGATTTTTTTTTGAAAAAACTGTTATTAATAATTTTTAAAATTATAATGTTTATTTTAAGTAAAAGTTTATCTTTCTGGGTTTTAAAATGTGAACACAGCTCTGAATACTTTTTTCAGTTGCGTTGAATTTTTCAAACTGTTTCTAAGCTTTACAGCATGTTGAAATACAAATAGACCCCATTAAATATAGATAATGTACAGTTTTCTTAAAAATTTCAGTTTTAATTTTATTAAATAAAAAGAATACTCAAATGAATTTATTCTAAGTTCACAAAACAGCTGGGGGCGAAATTAATAGAGACAATACCTACCTTTACACCTACGAATAATAAAAGAGACTTCATCGAGATAAAAGAAATTTACAATTACAAATATAAATATGAAATTTTCAATCTTAAGTTCATTAAAGATCAGAATTCAATGTTTTTTTGCAAGGAAATTGTTTTCCGATTTCTATAATTTTTCTAACATATTTTCGAGTGTGTTTATCTTAGTCGGTTTCAGGCTAAAGCATCTTACAGTGTTCTGCCAATAAAATAGCATCCCACTATCCATGTTGACTTTTTTCTTTGTTCTTCATACAGAGATTTTCACTCGCTTTTAAGGCTCCTTCCTATAAGTTTTCTATAAAATATTCTACACTAAAATATGGGCTCTATTAGGCTTTTAGAGGTTATTAAAATCTTTTAGTTTTAAATGCTGATGATGACTTTATATGATGTCTCATCGATTTTGCTAAGTTTTTCAATCCAAATTCCTGTTTCTTCTTAAATTCTGATCATTAAATACTTGAATTGGTCTTATGCTTATTCTACAGTTTTATTCATTCTGTATGTAAACTAAAATTAAGTAGAAATTTTTATATGCCAGATCCCACAAATATTGACTCTATTAATTTCGCCGCCAGCTGTTTTGTGAACTTAGAATAAATTCATTTGATTATTCTTTTTCTCTTAATGAGACTTAACAATCGTTATAACTTCTAATTTGACGCGTAATGGATATAGCGGAATCTTTCCCCAAGGAACAAAGTTTGCTAATAACATTTTTTTCAGGAGTTTATTGTACCTTGTTGTTGCCAATCAGTTTTATCCCAATTAAGCTGTCAAGCGCCATTGTTCCACAAGCAAAGAAAGGACAGATATTTCACGTAACCTGACTGCTGGCCCAACGGCGATGATAAAATTTTGAAATGCCTGAAAACTACCCAAAGGGATTTATTTACTATATTTTCTGTAGATTTAGAATGAAAGTTTTGCAATTTTCTCCAAATTGTACAAAATGCACAGTGAAATTTGAGGTACATTAGATACAGTTCATGAACAAGTCTGCCTTGAATCTAGGTTATGAGTTATTTATAAATAGGCGTTACTAATTGGAATTATATTCAATTATGAAATAGTTAATAAACCCTAGGACTTCAATACAATAACAAATTATCTTCTTATACAGAATAAATTTGTTATTATTTTGAAGTATTGTTATTGTATTGAAGAAACTTTTTTTCCTATGTAGCTATAACTTAAAATAATATTCCTAGTGATAAAATACATTAGCCTTTTAGCTTCGACCTTAAAAATTCTGCAAATTTTCTTTCATTGTCGGTCAAATGATACTGACATACTTTCTTTCAGACAACTTATCTCTTCGCAAGCATGGTTTCGGCTGGAAAAATGTACTATCTTCGCAATATAAAACAAAAATATTTCGCATTAAAAATTTTCATTAAAGCCATTTTTTCAGCTTTATTTTGATTGAGAAAATCCACAAGTGATATTTTCTCTCTTTGTTTAAAAAAATATAAAAATAAATTCTATTTTTTTCATATCTAATGGATTTATTTTCAACTTCTTTATGCTGAAATTTAAATTACTGAGAAATACATAGTTTGAAAAAAAAAATATATGAGAATATATATCCGCCGTTTTGAAGATATATGGTCACGTTCATTATTTTTTAGAAAAATTAGAAAATGGATGTTTTTGCATTGTTTTGAAATCGGTCAAAAAACTGATCTGCAAAATTATTTTAGATAGTTTAATCGATGAAATATTTTTCTAAACTTTTATGAGTAGTTCAAAATTGTAAATAAAAATTTAAGCACACTGCTTTACATTTATTTTCGATATCCTTAGAGTGATAAGTTTTCTAAAAAGCTAAAATAGCTGAGTGTTGTTTAGGAAATGAATCTACAAAAAGAATCACTAAAAATAAGCTTTTACAAGTCTTTGAAAAGCAATCTGTAGCCCTTAAATTGTGAGAAAAAAAGGTATGACTGTGCAGTATTATATTTCTCTTAGGAGGGTACCATGAAATTAGATATTCAGGATGAGTGAATATTCTGACTTCAAGGTGAAATTCCAGGAACACCATCTTCTTACATATGATTTCTAGAATACTGTGTTGTTGTTCATTAAAAAGAGTTTATAGCCTATATCTCTATTAGCGGCAAAGAGAATAACTTTAACAGCCTCTTCTCTGCATTTTCAACTCATCAAATTGTCTCTGATCTATATTTTATTTCGATTTATATATCTACTTGTATCTAAACCTATAAAAACAGCAATTCACTGCCTCGATATTAATGCCTTACAACTTGAAAATTGGAATTATTTCACATACAAGATTTCTTTCGCAATACAGGATTTGATGTTAGACAAGATGTTTATCTGACATAAATCTTTACTTTTTATTCTGTCAAGAAATAAATTTTATAGTTTTCTATCAATTGTGATGTTCATGAAATTAACTTATTATCAATTTACGATGTTTTAACTAAGAGAACACAATTGAAACATCCATTTGTATATAAACCATGGTGATGGAGGCTTGTATAGCATGTCTGGATATGTCTCAGAGCCGATAGTCAGCAAAGATCCCATATGAAATAAGTTTAATTTCTTTCTCTGCCTAGACATATTACTAAAAACATCCGTGGATAACTTTAACTTGGTATTCTGAAAGCATCTCCGGAAATTTGGTAAATTGATCTCAAAGTCGAAAAAGTATATTTTTAGATAAATAGAAGAAACGGCCCCTTACTGTTGTGACACGCTCATTTCCAGATAGGAAAGTGTTCACCAATCCATTATTTCTGGTATATCTCAACTTACAGATATTAACGTAAATCTTTCTGCAGAAAGTATTATACAGCCTAGACAATATAAATGTTCAGCATTTTTCTTGTATTATGAAAGTTACGGTTGCCACTCGTTTATTTAAGATTTTTGTAAAAATCAAAATTGTTATACTCTTAATGCCTTTAAAGCACTACATATATTTAATTATATCTCGACAGCTCAAAGAAAATAATATTATGAGAACAAGTCGATTTATTTAAAAGAAATTTCTTTGAACAGCTTATATTAAACATTTAATTTAGAATTTCTTAGGTTCTGTTAATCCATTTTATGCAGATCTTCGATTAATATAAAAGTAGTATAATATATATATATATATATATATATATATATATATATATACACATTTTTGTAATAGATAGAAAAAATCCTTCTGATCTGAAGATTTTTAATGAAATACCCAATACAAAAATTATAGTTTTCTTTTGAAATCATAAGCAGTGAAACAAAATGAAGAACTGATAGAATAAATAATTTATAAAAGTCACCTCAAACAGTATGAGCTTCTTGAAAAACAGAAATGGGAGAGAGACCACAATGGAAATGACCCAAATTATCTGCATCACTATGGATGTCCTCTGCTTTGTGATCCGAACGTGAAGAGGAAACATTATAGCGATAAATCTGTCGCATGAAATGGCCGAGAGAGTCAAAACACTGCTCAGTAGACATACCACTGCAAAGAAAATAATAATATACAGTTATCACAGGAAATGATTTATGTTTCTTTCTTTGGTACACAAGCATTTATAAAACCCACCTCTAAATAAAGCATTTGGATTTGATCTAAATTTTGTTTCTTTCTTTTAAACAGTACAGATAGTTAATTCACTTTAAATCGTTAAATGGAATTAATCGTGAATAATTGCCTTGCCGTAATTTTTTTGCGCTTCCTTGTTGCGCAGGTAAAATTTAGAGATTTTAACGAGCCGTGGTAAAACAATTATGAAAGCAATAGAAGATACAGAAGAGGCTCATGGTGAAGGAAAAATACAATAATTTAATCTTGTACAAAGTTTCTATACAGATTTTCATGAAATTCTTATAGTATAACCATAACAGAATGGTGCACATGCAATGAGGAGGAAAAACTTTCCAGTTTTAGTTAAACTAGTATTTTATGAAAGTCAGTTGGCGCTTTCAAAAGTAATGTTTTCATGTTATCATACTGTCATTTCAGAGGAAATTTATTATTTAAAATATTGTCTAGATATTAAGGAAATATATAATGAATGATTCAAAAGTCGGAGGAAACCTCCAAAACTAATAACTGAAATAGGAAATGAATTAAAAGGATGTAATTTGCATTAAAAAGATTGAAATTATTGATTGATTAGGGATTCGTTTCTTCTCTTTTGATGATTGCAAAATAATTTTCCTGTCTTCGATAAGACGGCGTTGTCGGGGTTCTGGCATTGGATAAACAACCTACAATATAAAAAATGAACCTCAGCAGGTAAATGTCTCTTAGTCAAAGTGGTACCCATGGAAAAGATTTCCTTCGTGGTGTAGATCGTTACAATTAAACATTATTTTAAATATACAAAAAGATCCTGTGCGGCATTTCGAGTATAGCATTGCATGCTGAGTATGTGAGATGGAAAATGGCCAAACAGGTATTTTGCATTGACTAAGTTTATGAGAAAGTTTGTGAGGAAAATCCTCTCTATTTAGTCCTCAGTATGTGTAGTATTGACAAAGCAGTTGAGCAGATTTTGAAAGCCTCATTTCTGAATTAGGAAAATGTAGCTCTCTATAAATTCCGGTCATTACAGGCTTGCTGTTATAAAATATCTTGAATCGATTTTTTGAACAAGCTGCAGCATATCCATGAACTGAACACCAATGACTATATTACTTGCCAATATTTTGGGAATTAGGTATTCAATAATATGGAACAGAAACACGAAGGATTTTACATCATGCCTTGAATAAGAGAAGTGCAATTTATTCTATTTCATACAGTTTAATATACAAAGTTATTGTGTTAGGATAGAAAACACACACACACATGTAGCTGTTGAGCAACTTCAGGAGTAGCCAAAAATGACCATCGGCAGAATCTACACCGCTGATTTCTTAATAGATTCCTTCTTTTTTTATATTTTGAAAAAAATTGCAAAACTATAGTTCAAAACAGTTTTTATTACTTGTGAGGGCTATAATGCATCATTTTAAAGCAATATCATTTATTATGTGCAATTACCTTCATGCGAAGTGAAGCATCGACCTTCTTAAGCTCATCGTGTTCCCGATCTCCCGATTCAACACTTTGGGTCATTTGGCTGTAGGAATTCATAAGACAATAGTGTGCCGCGATAGCAAGCACACATTACAAACATGACATTGCAATTTCCAAATATTTGTTTTACGTGTTGGTAACAACTGCAAGAAATGTTGCTTAATGCTGTAAAAGACGTTTTGTCCAGTTTGATAGCCATTCAATGACAATCACTACCTTTAACAATTTAAGTATACTTGGATAGCCGGGATAACCTGGTTGTTAGGGCGTTGGATTCTCATACCTTGGGTTGTGAGTTCGAACCCGCCAGCCGAAGACTCTCCGTGTGTGGTGGTGGCTAGCGCACGTACGAATCTGTTATGGTCACAAAGTCCTCCATGTCGAGAGTAATACTATTGATTGTACTGGATCAGAGGTGATCGTTTTCTGGTTCAGGTTTAAATTACGATCTGTGGTTGAATAAATGAATTGCATGAATGAAGTCCGACCCGTAAAAAGGGTTGTGATGCGTGAATAGCTAAATTGTACTCTTGGCCCTAGATGGCGCTACTGTAAAAAAACAAGAGACGCAAGAATTTGGGCTTAAATTCGCTAACTTAGTAAAGGCGGGCTTGTCTATGACAAGTGCCATCAGAAACAACAACAAGTATGCTTGCAACATGGATATTATTCTTTAATTATAATTTATCTGGTAATCAGACAGAGCAATATTCATGGATTTTTTTTTGTCAAAGGTAATCCCCCTTTCCTCACTTAGAGGAAATTGTCTATTTTTATCTTTATTCGAAAACTAATTTTTAATTTTGAAAATATTTTCTGAATTTTAGATCATCTAGTTTATTACATGCATCGTCAGTTTTATCAAAAATTGTATTTAAATATGTCTGGCTCATGTGAAATTAATCACAATAATTTGTGCAGGTCTGTTCTTTATCAATTTGTCAGACTTACAAAAAATATCATAAAGTAATATTCTAGGACAGTTTAAAAAGCCGAATTAAAAGTTTAATAACATAAAACATGCATACCTTTAAAGACATGTTTAAAAAAATTAGGGCTATTATATTTATTTAGTTTAATCACTTCTTTCCTTTTCAAATAATTAAAGTAGAAAAAATGAAACTGCTCTTTCTCAACTTAACTAATCAATTATTCAAATAAGAATTAAAAAAAAGTATGTTATGAATATATTACATAAGACAAACATTATGCATATGCCAGAAAACATATATCGAGCAGCAAGGGAGAGTTCCAAAAATAATTAGAAATGCCTTTCAATTGAATGACATTAACATATCATTCATATTTATTAATCATTATATAACTTATAATCATTATGTATTAATCATAACTTATCATTATATATTTATCTTCATTTCGACAAAGTGCAATTAGATGAATTGCGAATAAACATGTTATTATAACTGCACATAAGGATAATGTGCAGTTACGATAGAATAGATTTAATAATAATTATGCTGTATAGTATAAAAAGCAGAATAATTCATAGATTAAAAGTGCACTTTTATTTAAAAATGCATAGCTATTTCTTGCAATATTTCCTTCATTTCGACAAAATATAATTAGATGAATTACAAATGAACATGTTACCAAAACTACACATACGAATAATGTGCATTTACCATAGAATATATTTATTAGTAATTATGCTGTATAATTAGCATCATATCATTATGTCTAGTATAATTAGCATCATAATTCATAAATTAATATTGCACATTTCTTTAAGAAACACATAACTTTTTTTTAATTTAATTTCAAAGCAAACTTTTCCCACTCCATTTCATCTATAAATTTTAAAATCCTAAAATACCGAAAGAATTGTAAATTTTGGTAGTTCTTCAATTCCAATAAAGCACACAGTAGTAGCTTTAAGTATATGCTGATGAGTAGCTCAGTTTCTATCACACTCCGGTAATCAAAAACAGAATGAAATCCCCGAGCGCAGAGTCCAATTCATTCAAAATTGGTTGTCAACGAGCAGCTTTAAAATAGAAAAATAAAGGATAAAATCGACGAACAGAACAACGTCTCGCTGCATAACAGATAACAAAGAGCTCCTATTTGGTCCCGAGGCCAATTTTACACTCAGCTGCTTAATCAATCCAGCTATCTAGTCAGAAGCATCATTGCAGTCTGTCGCCAGTTCTGTAAAGAAGCGGAAATGACATTTTAAAGCATTATTTTCTCTTGGTCGCGAATTTGCAGCTGCGTTTAGTTACTTCTGAATGTAAGAGGAAAAGAGACTACGAAATGGACGGAATAGACAGGACCAGTTCGCTATTTAAGGATGGAAGTCTCTTCTTTAGAACTTTGTTCAATATATTTTAGATTGAGACCTTTAATTTGAAATGAAATTCCTTTGTGAGCAAATTGCTTCATTTATTTATTCCGTACTTCTGTTTGCATTATTATTTTAAAAGTTTAACAAAGCATCTGCTTATGCAGTTAAATGTTTTAAATTAGGTTATATGAGATGAAGATGAAAAACGACGTCCCTTAGAAAGAAAAAATTTATTTTTATGTTCTTAGCTAAAGTAGAGAATTAAGAAAGTTCTAACAATTGCTTAAAATCTGAGTAAAAATTAAATCTACTTAATTGAATACTTTCTTGCTATACTGAACTAAAAGAAGTTTGTTTAAAAACACTTTTTATGTAACAGAACTTAAGAAAAAAATCTTCTTTTATGGAAGCTTCTGTGTAAACATCCTATGTTTACGTAGGAACTATATATAGGATAGACTTCCTATCTATTTACAAAGTTTGCTGTTTAACACTATTCTTGTTAAATTTGTTAAAAAAATTTATATATGTTTACAAAGAAATTTAAAAAAAATTGAAAAGGTTGTTTTTAAATATCTGCGCATTATTCTACCAGATCAACTCACATCAAATACTGAAGAAACAAGGGATGACATTAAAAACAGGTCACGTTTTTGTAAAACAATTATATTTTAAAATGCATAAAATATTATATTTAGAAAACTACAGTGTCTTGTTTATAAGTGTTTTCATTTATCATTGTTTAGCATAAGAGAGAAATTTTGGTAATTACATTTCTTTTAGAGATAGAAATGCCGCCTGTATGCTAACTTTTTGTCTTCGTTTGCTATCATTAATACATATATATATATATATATATATATATATATATATATATATATATATATATATATACAGAGAGAGAGGGGGGGGAAGCTGAAAATGTTATTATCATCGATAAAATAGTATACTACTTTTAAGATTTCAAATTATCACGAGCCATATTATATATATATGTACAGAGGGAGAGAGAAGATCAATATATATATATATATATATATATTCGCTTAAATAACGCAATAAATCTTGAATAACATAAATAGCATTGTAAAATCCAAGAAGACATTACAAAAATAACACAACAAAAGAAAAATTATTTAAAAAATTACACGATTAGTCAGCTTGATTCATTTCAGTATTATCCTAGTGTTATTGCCGAGATTTTGCAATTATTATTTATCTGCATAATATTTAGCATTAATAGAATTCTAAGAAATAAAAAAGACCTAGAAAAAATGGCAGAATGTGATTCATAAAAAGACCAAAATAGTTTTATTTTGTACAAATGGTCTTTTTCATTCACAACTTGATTTACTAAGATTGTTAATTTACCTAGATTACAACAAATTTCTAAGATTGTTGATTTACCAAGATTACAACAAATTACTAAGATTGATGATTTACCAAGATTACAACAAATTATTAAGATTGTTGATTTACCAAGATTACAACAAATTACTAAGATTGTCACTGCACAAGGAATATAAATGCTTTGTCTACATTATTAAGAAACACAATCTGTAGAGTGCAAATTAGAAAGAGATCGGAAAAGTGCATAAAATCTGCTGATGGTAGGAAAATAAAAAAGAATATGCATCATGGACAGAAAAATATCATTTGAGACTATTAGGTCAGAATTGAAAGCTTTCAGTGCTTTGGTCTGTTCCAGAGAAATGCAAAGATACCAAACCAAGGTTGAATTGAAAGGTAGAATTAATGGAAGAAAAAGCATTTATGGATAAAAAGCAATAGTACAAAAGGATACATTGTTTAAAAGAGCGCATTGAATGAAGGGTAAATCAGTGGAGACAAGTGATATGGAGTAATGGAAATGAGATATCGATATTGCAGATCGATGACAGGAAATATATGGGTGGTCGAGTCGAAAGAAAATTGAGTTGCATTTTATAAAAATAAATATAACAAAGCATGAACAAGTATTTCGATTAATTTAATAATCTGAAAATATATGGCAGCAGATGCTATATATTTATTGTCCTACATGACTCAAAGTCTTTGAAATACGTGGACGTTATCTTAAAAGCAAAATTTTTTTACTTGCATAAATAAAATGAAGTAAAAGATGTTATATTCTGAAAACAACATAGAATATAAAACAAATTTGAAAGGATATTTTGTTTAGAATTTCATTCGTTAGATCTTTTGTTATTTCTTTGATGTTTGGTAGATAAATAATAATGATTATTTTTTCATAATTCAAATTTATTTTCAAATTGAAATTTCCTTTGTTGGTGACTTTTAACCCTTAAATTTGTCAGAGTGCGACTAGATAAAATTGACATGCTCCAAATGGTTTGCTTATACATTCACTTTAATCACTATAGACTATTACCCTTCTCCAGAGATATTTCTTAAGCATTAGGGACGATTATATTATTTAATGTTTTTTTCGTCTTCTCTGCGTTATATTTTTCATATAATCTATTATAGTTGTAATAAATTTTTAAATCTAAGCATAATCTAAATTTATACCAGAAAATTATCGGATAAACCTACACATTATTGCTGACAGAACTTCTGTGATTGTGTTAATTGATCTTTTTTGGATGATTTTGGTATCGTTAGATTTGTTAATCCTCATTAACATTGTAAAATTTGAATACCTTGATATACTGACGAATTTTTTACTAAAAAAGGTCGAAGTTTTTATTTGAATTGTCAATATATATTCGCTTAAATGCGTCTCTAAATAGAAATTAATCTCAAACATTGTGGTAATTTAATAATGCATAAATGCATGCAAAAGTGAATTGCAAGTAGTCTTTAACTGGCACATTAATTCAATGACAAACGGGCCAGATCTTAGTTATTCATCACTTAATTTCTGAATTTCATTCTCTTTTTTTCTGCTTTTAACATAATAAAGTAATAAATGATTTTACGAAATTCTGCTTCCTGTTTATTCTTCATATATTAAAGAATATGAATTAAGTTAACTCACTTTTAAAACCCGATTTTAGAGTTTTCCGATCGTTAAAAATACATTTTGTGGTTCTCCATAGATTTTCCATTCTTATGATGCATTCAAGTGGTCTTCCTCGGTTTACAATTTCGTCGATTCCTTATTTTTCTGGCTCCTTAAGAAAACTGGATAATACAGGGTTATTCAAAAATAACCAAACAGGTTTAAAATATTTATTTCTCATGAGAGGCAATAGATAGAGACCCATACAATAAATCACTAGAAAAAGGGAAATCCTAAGTTTTATTTTTGTATTGAACTAGTTCCGGTAAATAAGGCTTTATTGCTTGAATATATCGATCGAGAAAATATCAATGCCTCTGGAAAAGTCTTTTTGTGTACTACAGCATAAAAATAATAAATGTATTTTTTTTTTGCAGATGCGTTTTGCTGCAATATAACAATACATTTATAGTTTGCATAAAAAATAGTATAAGATTATTGCATATTTTATATAAATATAAAAGTTCTATTCATTATCACATGTTAGAAGAAAATATTGAGCGTATTCAAATCGATTTCATAGCAAACATACAAGTAAAGAAAGTGCAGAAATTGGAATTTCGTAAACAACTGTATTACTTAAAACCTTCGCCTATGGTTTTTTGTGAGATCTAATTGTTGTTAGATCGAATTGTTACAGCAGTGAGATCAATAATCTGGAACTGCCTTCTGCTATTCCACATGCAGCAAGAAATAGACTTTCTTTTAAACGTTTGTTTTATAAAAATGGAACATATTGAATAACAATTTGAACCTTTTTTCATCCATTTATGTATCATATGTGCATCCATATGTTTTTAAGAAATAAATATTTGAACATTCCTTTATCCAGTTCTGTATCACATGTACTTTTTTTGAGAAATAAATATTTTAAACCTTTTATTTCTTTTTGAATAATTTTGTATACTGTATTAATTTTTACGGTGAAACAACATTTTAATTTGTTTAAAACTGTTGTTGTCTCAATATATATATTAAAATGAAGCCAATTACATTTCGACATGTAAAATGATGGTAATTAATTTTATAATTTCGTTTTCTAACTTTGCATTTGGGGAAAAAAAATGTCAGAATGACACTTTTCATGAATATAAATATATTAATCATAAATTTCATTCCATCTGAATTGCGATTTTATTCACTGAAAGCAATACAAAACCTTTTCCTAATTACAAAGGGACCAAAGATCTTATCATGTGCTTATTACTCGGTAATTAAACTTTAGGAAATCTATAAGCTAGTTCGCTAGTTTCAGAATTTAATTTTCTAATTATGGCCCTAAAGGGCCTTAAGCGATTTAAAATAGCTGCGTGCTACTAAATTTCTGTAACAAATGAATAACTGAGGAATCCCAGAAGTATTAATGAAGCTAAAATACAAATTAAAGGCTGGATAGCTTCGAGGCTTTTGAAATACAAAATTCGTTTTAGCTGTCAAATGCTTTGCGGTAAAATCGGAGCTTCGAATTCATTCTAAAGATCTTTCACTAATTATATTTTCAGCAAAATGAATCGGCTTTGATTCTGCTAAATGTCGTTGATTCAGTATATTATTTAAATCAGGGAAATAATGCAATCAAATATTTATGAAAACTATTATCTTAACAATTTTCTTTCTTGTATCGTTTGCTCGTCTAAACAGAAAGGGATTCATAATAAATATAAATAAATATGCATACAATTAATGTTATTTAATTATCCGTAATGATTTTGTGGAATGTTACTTTTTTTTAGTACAAAATAGCATTTTGACACGTTAACCCTTTCACGGCGGACCACTCAGACATGAATATCGCTCTAGGCAGCCAGCTTGAAGGTGGAAGATCTGCGCGGACAACAAGATACGCGAGTCGTTCCGAACGCGGTTATACGGTGCTGATTTTGCTGGTCATTTTCCTGAAGCGGCTGACCGGCACATCAATCAAACAACAACAATAATAATAAAAACAATTTTAAGATAAAACATCAGGTATAAAAACATTTTTGAAACCTACTTCAGGGTAGGATATGTCACAAATGAACGGCGCCAAAATGCTTTGTTTGTTCGGAGAGAGCAACTCTGCTTGAGCGCCTATAGGTTCTGTTCGCTCAGCGTGAACATCTATAGCTGAGAGCTCAAAGGCCCTGTTCGCCGCGAAAGGGTTAATTGTTTTTGGTTATAGAACATTTATTAACTTCCATTTATGATGAATTAAATATAAATAAAAACCTATTATGTGCAAATAAGATAAATCAACTGAAAATTGATTTAAAATTTATCTTAAGAATATATGCTTACTACATGGATCATAATTTTTATATATTTGCATGTGCGATTTAATGATTATTGTATAATTGATTAATCTTATGTATTGTTAAACTATAAATCACTACATACGCTCGCACATCACCATGCAAATGTTTTAATTTTTGAAATAATTGTTGCAAATAATCTGGCAAAAACTGTTCTCGAATTTAAATTCAATCTATTTAAACATTGCGCTTTTAAATATATTTGATTTTTTTGAGAAATTTCTGATTATATTAAAAATCAATTATTCTAATTATATAAAGTTTATTCAAAGAATATAAAATATAGAATATATAGCAATTTTACTTTTTTATTTCGAGGGACAAGCTTACATTACATATGTGATATTAAATAATCGGTTTGTTTTTCTGCTGTTAACCTGTCATTTGAGTTAATAAAATCATGAACGAAATAAAATAACACCATAATGAATATAAATAATTAAATTACCAAAAACTGCCATTTCAAGTTAAATGCAACTTATGAAGTACTGTGTAATTATGAAAAGACTTCCTATTAAAAATTTCCTATAAGGAATATCATTGATAAATTTTTTTTGTTTTAATAATTAAGAAGAACAAATTAAAATTAAATATTTTTCATTCCGATATACTGAACCCCCCTATCCAATCTGTATAACAACTGAAAATACCGGAAGATTATCAATTATTACTCTGGCGAGAACATCGACTTAACACGAAAAAACTCGATTGTAAACATGGAGGCCAAATAAAGGATGCAAACAACTCGTTGGTTTGCTTACGATTTCCAACACTATTCAGCTATTCTGTCTCGAAACGAGTCCGAAACGAAAACTCGTTGTCACAACACACATTTAGTGCCAGCATTTAATCTGTTTTCCTTCAGCCTTAGTACACAGTTGGCGTCTAGATTGCATTTCTCATTTTTCAGCATGTTAGGTAGTACACTGGCACAAGCTTCACTTAAACAGAGAATTTCCTGACAATCCCTCAGACGAATTTCATACCCTTGCGTTTTCAAGAAGTCTCACACAGAGAAATCGAATAGAGTGACATTGGGTGTTGGATATATTTAGTACTCGAAAAAGGGCATCAAATTATTTAACATTAATCTTAACATAACATAACTACTATCATAGTTGTTGTTAAATAAATTTGGTGTTAAAATGTATGGCAGGAGATACAATTTAGTACCCGTTACTTATTGTGATAGAAATGAAACGGAAATGTTGATTAGTTCTAATTCTGAATATTTTTTGGGCTTAAGAAAATTTGGAATTTTAACAAGGAAACAAAGCAGAGCTATACATGTTGTGCAAAAACACTTTAGCCAGCAATAATTTTTTGCTAATCTTAATAAATTTAAAATCTAAAAATCGAAATTATGTTTTAATGTTATCAATAAACGGAAATGTTAATTGAAAAATTGAAGAAAACGTATCCAGTAATTATAAATTGAAAATAAAAGAGTTATGAAAAACTTTATTTCAGTTCGTATAAAACTTAAAAATCACCTACTTCTCTAAACTCAAACCATTTATTTTCATACTCAAATTTGATGATTATTGCAGTCTTTAAAGTTATTAAAATGCTTCAAGTTTTCTATACTTTTAATTACAACAGTTGCAACGTTTGCAATAATGCCAAAAATTAAATAAATTATCTGAAATTCAGAAGGAACAGATTTAAATATTTGTCTGAGCAGGAACAGATATCAACTTATTACGGAAGAAATAGAAATATAAAAAGGAAAATGTTATTAAAATCTTTTTTGATATTAGAAATGGAAATGGCATAAAAATCATTAGATGGTTCTTTAAATTTTATCACTGAGAGTTGAAAGAAGCGTCCTGAAATTAATATAATTAGGAAAATAATTGGTTTTGAAATTGTACGAAGGACCATTTCAATTGTTTCTGAAAAAATCAAATGCTCTATCAGTTGATATGGGAATTATAGTGCAAAGAAAAAGTGAGTGCATCACTAATTAGATACTTGAAAAGTTTGTAAAACAAATAATTCTTGAGGAAGACCAGGAACTGCAGGTTACTTTCTCTGGTGAAAAAGAAATATTTGAACATTACTGACGGCTGTAAGTGTTATTGAAGAGAGAGAAAAAGGAGTAAATCTGTTATAATATGGGACTCATTTTTGGTTCTTGGTATAGGGTCTGTAGGATTTGTTCATAGAAAAATGAATTCAGAAGCTATTACTGACCATATTTTTCATGAGGTAGCTATTTTTTTGTTAGGTGAAGGATAGATGGGTCTAGATGTTTAATATCAAAGCTATTTAAATTGATAAAATTAGAATATAATTTAAAAATTTCTGAAATATTCTCTCAAAATAAGTTTATCCAAATATGAATTATTTGCCTCCCAAAGCAGAACATTATCCATTATTCACGAGGAATGGTAGAAAAAAATAGACTTAAAAGTAGTCAAAAATGAGTTATAATCAAACATCAAACTAGTCTTAAAGATTTCTGACAATTTTAAAATCTATAGGATTCATAAACATAATAGTGAATATATGAGATTATTCGTGTGTTTATAGGATTAATAAATATTTTTCTACATTATTATAATGTTTTCACTTTAATGGCCTTAAACTCGTCGCACAGACTATAATATTTTTTAATACAAATATTTTATTTTTATTATAAAATGCTTATAAATTTCATTTTATTAACTTTGTTATAATTTTAGTTAAATAATTATAGAAATATAATAAATTTTCTTTTCTGATTTTAATTTATAAAGATTCCTGATCTTTAAATGATATACAATTTCCTTTCTTAGCATTCGCATGCTCTAGATGACTTTTTACATTAAATGTTCTGCTACTCTATAGCTTTGAATATACTGAAGAAAGTTTTCGCTAAACCGCCTTGTAACTGATCAGGACGTATTAAGGAAGCTGGAATTCAATATGTGAGGAACAAGAAAGATTGTGGCTACCTTGTGCATATATATATATTGACATGCTTGGGATAATTAATTAATAAATGCTTTCATTGCTATTTGACTACAATTTCATAAGATAAAACAAGTTATTTTCAGATAATGTAATCAAAATATTTATAATACTTTAGTAAGCATTCATACATTAAATCCATAGGTATTAATCATAGAGTAGAAACTATTAGTATGAGTTAAAAAATCAAGGCTACATTCTGTTTCTCATTGATAACGAAAATAAATGAGGTAGAGACTGAATGGAACCTTCACATATATCTCTGTATTAGAGTATATCTTGTGTAGTAGACCATTTTTCAAAAGAATCTTCTGAAAAAAAATATCTAAGATTTTTATGTTCTGCTTGATCTCTCTGTCAGAGGTTTGCGTGAGAGTGAATTATCTTTAAGCTCACTTATCTTTATTTTTAAAACTTCAACAACCATTTCTCATGTTGAAAGAATCTTTATTCAACAAATAGGATTTTACTGAGTCAAATATCAGTTTTTTTTCTCGTTTTAAGTCTACACATATTGAATAATATATTTTATTCTCATTAACGTAATTTTAGATAAAATGGGAGATTACGCATTTATTTAATTTTATTTGTAAAAAAAATATTTGGTTTTTAATAAAGTAACGAGTTTACATTTATTTTTATACACATTTGCATAGATTTTTAAAAAAATATTAACTATTGAATAAAAAATAAAATTTAAAGTAATAAAAATTTTAAAATTGAAAAAGAACATCGTATTTTTAATTGCCATGAAATGTTTTTTTGAAGATTTGTTATATCTATTTATAATGTAATGATAAGATATCTATTTATAAGGTAATAATCTATTTATAATGTAATGTAATGTAATCATTTGTTTTAACTTAATATGTCATACTCTTGCTCAAAGTTTAAATTTTTAATAGAATTCACCGTACTTTCATTTAATTTCGGTTTTTCCGTTTTAAGCATAATAATTCACCATTATATTTATATTGTATGATTTTTTTTCCTAAATTTGAAATGAAATGTCTCGCAATCAATAACCTTGTAAGACATGATAATGCACTTCTTAAATACATATTTAATAACTAGAAGATATGATGCAAAATATTATTAAAAATCCAATAAAATTAAAAGGGGAAATTAAAGGGGAAAATAAATATCACTCGGTTAAAATATTTCCATTTTTACCTTAATCAACCGTTTCACTTCTAAGAATATTTTTTAACTGAATGATTTGCTAAAGAAGTAAAAAGATTAAATTGAATATTTTCTTTACAGAAATAGAATATTAAAAACTTTCAAATCTCTTAAGCTGTAAAATATTAATAAAAAGTTTCTTTTCTATATTATTCTAAATCTATCCTGATTTCAAAGACAGAAAGGAATTGTCAAGAAAATATTCTTAATTTTTTTCCCATATAAAATTTAAAGCTTGGAAATCGAAATATAGAAACTAATAAATATATGTAGATTTTATCAAAATGATACAAGTGAAGACTAAAACTGTGAATTAATGTTTTAAATTATTTACATGATTATAAATTCGAATATATTATTATAAGAATTATGTTTGTCAGTTGACGAAGACGAAAATGTTAATTATTTTTTTTAGGAAAATAAAATTGTTTAAATTCCGATAGTTATGCTTCGCTTAATAAATAAATCTTTCAATTTTATTTTTATGATTAATAAAATGAATAAATAATGAATAATGAATGGATTACTGCATTGAATTTTGAATGCTTGATTTAAAATAGTTTTTAAATCGCTTTTAATATTCTTATTTTTAAAATAGTGGGTTAGGAATAAAATAGTGGAAAATAGTTTAAAATAGTGGAAAAGGAAAATTCTATCTTGGAGACAAACAGCAAAGCTTAAACAAAATTAAAAACCAATTTTTTTTTCTTATTTAATGACAAAAGTTATTATACCGTAAGTATAAAAGTCTAAAATTGTCTGATTTTTTTTTACTTCTGAATTACAATTGAATAAAAATTTTAAAACACATATCTTTGAAAAAGGAGACTCATTTCTATAACAATGGCATGTTCAAACACCAGTAATCTAATAATAGTTATTCAAATGAAAAAATAAAATAATAAGACTTCAAAAACAGTCTGCAATTAATTTCTTACTTAATTTTCAACATGTTAGTTAAAAATCTTTACTAACTATTTAGAATTTAAGTTGAATAATTTTTTGCTACACACATTTTAACAAGTTAAATTGCAACCAAACTAAAAATTTCAAGGTTTCTAATTAAAACCAAGAGTGGCATGCAGGTAAAAAAATCCTCCCGAGGATTAGGATACGGTTTGAAATTAAATTTAAGAGACGAAAAGAAAATTTAACATTTTGAATTCACTTCAAAAAGGTTTTGAGTAAATGAAGCGGAACTAAAACCAGATTTGAATGCGGATAGCTCTTATTAGAAATAAAAAAAATATACTTATTGTGAATAAAAAAAGTAACTAGAAGAATTTTATATTCTAGTGGTTCTTCAGATTTAATTACCAAGTGAAATATCTCGCATTTGAAACTTACCTTATTTCAGGTGCCAGTTTTTTATTTTATACCATAGAAAAGTTTTTTACCAAGACTTTTTCGAATAAAGGTATTTTTAAATATGCTTGAATGTGAAAATCCATTTTAAGATAAAAGCTGAAATTCTTTTTGATGAGGCAAATAATGCATTCGTAAGAAAGAAATATATGCACTCTCTCCAAAAATTTTTTAACGCCTTTAATTAAGAAAGTCACTGTAAAATTAATTAATCAATTTATGATTGTTGTAGGCAATTAAATATTGTATTACTCACTTTGCGACTTTCATCGATTTACAGCAATGTATTCATGGAACATCTCATGTATTAATATCCATTTTGAATATGGAATAATATATGTTATTTTTTCGGAATATGAATTATAAACAATATATTTTTCCCTCAGACATTTGTATTTGACAAAAGTGCATTTGAGCATTTCATGATGTTTTGGAATATGGGCATTAGTATTGATTTATATCATTCGAAATATAGATCATAAATAATGCTATCTATGCGGAGAAACGTTTTAACGGTTCAATTCAATTATCAATTTAAATTCAATAATTAGAAATATAAAGTGACAAATAAGTCATTATCATAATATTTTAAATTGATACGTAAACGATATTATACGTATTTTTTTACTAATAATTTCAAAACTGAATTATTTAAAAAAAAATGAATTCTTAAAAATTTCTTACTATTGCTCAAACTTATGCATGACTTTCTGAATATATCATTAAACAGTTTTGGTACTCAGTAAAATAATTAAAACAATGAAAATTTTCAAAGAAATTCTACAACGATAACAAAAAATATCTTCGAAATGTTTTATCGCTGGAAATAAATTAAATATATACCTATTATAATGTTATTTATACAAACGAATTTGTTGGATGTAAAACTCAGGTTATCAGATGTTAATAAAAATTTTGTTGAAATTAACTTATCTCATTTAAATAAAAATGCTACATTCACACATAAAAAAAATCATAAGGGAATGGGTGAATCAAATTACAAGTTTTCTCTGCAAATTATAGTTTATAAATCAATATCAAATCTATCAAGAATATTTCATATTTTCCCAGTTCTATATTTCCTTTTCTTGAAGGATATAAGAATACAACGCAATGTACTGGTAACGAGAAATTAATTTATATTTCATGTTGTAGCTTTGGTGTAGTGCTTTTAGTTAACACTTATTTTTAATTAACTATTTATAAAAAATATTGTGCCTTATAAATTAAAAATAAATCGATTCTAATTTTTCCATCAAGCAGACGTAAAGTATAAACTATATATACACCTTGCCTGAAAATATTTTATTACTATTATTTTTTCTTGGGTCTATCAGTCTGAATTTTTTAATGCAAGAAACTTTCAATCCTTATCAGAATATTTTCATGTTCAAATATTTTTCAAGAGCCATGTATTGAGAGCATATGGAATTTCGTTATATATTCAAAAAAAAATAATAATAATACATTTTTAAAATTAATTGCATAAATTCAGTTTGTTGCGAAATACAAATCTATATATATTGAAAAGTCCGCTATGGAGCTGGTCTCATTTTTAGACTAATTATAACTGAAGAAACAATCACTAATACTTTCTAATAATGAAAGAAAATTGAAAAAACGAATGTTTTAATTTAGAATATATTACACCGGCATTAATTTTTCCTCCAATTTTATTAAATCAAATGAACCATAACAATATCACGTATTGTTATTTAACTAAAAAAACTAGCAAAAATTTAAAATTGCTCAATATGTTTCCATTAAATCTAGCATTAAGATTTTAGATATATTTTATTTTTCACTCTAAACTGAAATTTAAACAAAGGACTGATCTGAAGAAGACAATGATAAACATACAAGAAACTTATAGAATCGTTTGTCGATATTCTTGTTTAATCTTATATTCAGAGAAGATTTGTAGATCCTAGGTGTAATTGAAAGGAAATATATATATAACGCTAATGATAACCATGCAACAAATCAATAAAAATTATTAATTGATTTGTATTTTTTGAAAAAGAAAGTTATTTCAAGTTATCTCATTCCAAAAATTTCCGATCATTATTTAAAGGATATCTTAAAGTGGTTGATATATAAATGAATGGTAATAAATATTGTATCGGATTCGCTATGAATTTTTGAAAAGAAAAAGTAATATGTACATATATAAAGGATATCTCCAAAATAGGGGAACAAACTATTATTTCTCTAAATATTGCCCCTAGGCAAATACTTACAATTATAAAGTTTCATTAAATTAAGTGGGAAATTGTACGAAAACATTTTTTCTTCAATGTAGATTGATAGTAATTTTTTAAAAATTAAATTTATATACGTTTTTTATAGCATTAATGTGTTAAATGGTAAAGTATTTATTTCTCTTACAATTATTTATGCAGGCGTAAATCTATCCCTAAAATTTGCAGAGATATGTTTGTTTTTAAATTTAGGGGGGGGGAATCAAATATTTAGATGAAAAAATTTATTTTAGAAACTTATATTCAAAAATACAATTCATGAAAATTACATTGAATTCCCCGCTAAAAATATTTTTCAGAATTATTCAGAAATTATCTTTATAAATCAATACATTTGACTGTTAATATCTCGGCAAGTTTTACAAATGGGAGCATGAAACTTTGCCATTATGGAAGAGTGCATAAAAAGCATTTCAATTTTTGGCACTTATTTTGCAATGGCGGGATTGTGTAAAAATTTCATTTTAGCTTTTTTCAACTATTTTCCTCCACTAAAACCAAATTATTTTGATACATTTTATTACCTATATGATGAATACCTATAAGTCTCTTTGCAATCAGAATTATATGTCTAATTGCAATAGTTAAAGAGTATAAGCTTGCTCCATTTTTTGAAATATTTTATTTAAGAAAAGAGGATTTTAAAAGAGAGTTATATTTAATGAAACAAAAAAGATACCGTTTCATTCAATTTTCAGAACTTGAAAATTTTTCGATTACAATGAATTATTAATTAGCTTTTAATTTGAATATTTACATTATTTTTCATGTTTAATACGTGAAAGTCAGGTATTTAACTGGTTTTAATTCGTCATAAATGCATCTAAATAATGCATTTCTAATGTTTTGAAATTAAATCATTCATATAGAAAATAATTCAATATTATAATTATGAAAATTACATAAATACCTCTAATATTCTGTTCATTTTAAGTGCTTAAACTCAAATGTTAAAAAAAAATATTACAAATAAAACTAATAGGAAAAAATAAATTTTATCCTTAAATTTTTACTTTAAAGCAAGCTCCTGATTTCATGCTTACTCATTGGAAGAGAAATAAGATGAATTCTAGAATAATTTGTTTGTACTTTAAACCGTTGTTTCACGCTATAAATACATTGCACACATTATTTCAGGTCCGGGACAGATATTATAAATACTTAGTGCATGATGCTTGTTAATTTTTTATTCACAATGAGTAATTTTAACTCAAGTTATGAAAAACTTTCTGAGTCATTTTTCACTTTTCAATATGTTAATTGGATTTCTTGAAAACTCCAGTAAAAAACGCTTGGAAGATCCAAAATGTTATTAATGAATCAAGAACATGGAAATATGCCAGGAATAAATAAAAATATTCCTAATTTCAGAAATTCACCTAAAACATAAAAAATGATCTAAGAAATGTTCCATTTATTGATAGAAACACAGTGAATAAATATAGAAAAACGCGGATACTTAATCCGAAAAGAAATTATTTAAAAAAAAAAAAAATATATGAGGGCAATGAACTTAGTGAAAAATATTAGCGTCTAAGATACTGTTAAATTTTTATTTTACAATCGTAAAAAGTAAAATTCTTTGATAGAATTACAATCATTATATTATTATAGAAAAAGAATTACTACTATTACTATAAGAACTACTACTTATAGGAGAAGATTTGGAAGAAAAAAAATATATAAACATTTTTGTAGAGTTAGTAGACTACCTTTTGTATAATTAAATGGCATTTCTTTAATCATATATGCTTCGCATAAAACTATACTTCTAAATTTTCATCAATTTTTTAAAAGAATTTCAGAAGAATTTTGGAATTGATATATTCTGCACCATTATTATCATAATTATTACGGTATAACGAAAACTTCACTTGTAATTTAATACAATTTGGGTTAAACTGGCAATTTTTCTTCAGATAATTTCATAGAATTTAAATACTTTTTATAAAAATATTTTCAAAAAGAAATTTCTAAACACGATTTCATGCATTTAGCGTTTCAACTTTAATTGGACGTAAATAGAATGAAGTTTAGTTGTTTTTTTTAGTTTTAGTTATATTAAATCCCGTTTTTAAAGCAAACTAGGGCTATTTATTTGGAATAAGCTCGCAATTTTGAACCGCGGTCAGATGGCGAGAACGACACCTAAGCTGGAACATCCCTCTCCAAACCACACCAGCGGGAGGACGCATAAGTAGAATGAAAGTTTTTAATCTATGTTGTTCTATAATCAAAATGGAAGATAAAGGACTTTATTTTGCGTTCTTTTATCTTTACATAAAGAATTTACAGTCTTTATAACATTATCAGTAGTATTTTATATTATTCAGCTTATAATTTGCTATTGATAATATCGCATTAATCTTTCATACATGGCCAATTTTTTTAATACTTGCATTGATTATGAAACACCAAGCAAAGTAAACCTACACTTTCAAACCAAATAAGCTCATATCTTTGATTAAAAACAATGATTACTTTATGTTAAGAAATCAATAAATTTTTATTGATACATTAATACCTTTAAATATATATATATATATATATATATATATATATATGACAACTAAGCAAAATTATAAAAGGTCTACCAACATTTCAGTTAGATTTATATTGTCGCTGATTTCCTTTAGTAACATAACTAGTAAAAGTGTAGATATATAATTCAATATTAAAAAAGAAACAACAACGAAGACAGCCATGAGAGCAGAGAAAACTTACGAATTTCAAGAATAAAATATAATACAGTACTTGATACACGATTCTTCTTGATACTAGTAAAAGTATTATTTGTTTTATCTATTTTTTGCCCCATACTGTGTTAGCTTTACTCTTCATTCAATGATAAATACTGGTGATATTTTCTGAGAAGTTCAGAGATCTTTCGTAAGTTAAACACGCATTGCATTTGACATATCAATCGCTGTAATATTTGTCTTGTTAATTAAATTTTTAAACTGAGGTTTACATTTCATCTCGAAATTTTTTATATAATTAAGTAACTGTTTTTATAAAATAAATTACTTGTTTATAATTTTTATTAAAACATATTCTAATAAAAATATATAATTTTATAAATGATTTTCTTACCTTCGAAATTTTGAGGGTTAAAGAAACATTTTGTTAGTTATTGAATTATTTCAGTAATTACATTTTCCCCAATAAATGAATGCATAAAAAATAATAAATGAAATAAATATATAGATAATTAAAAATGTGTAAAATAAAAAGGAAAAAGATAGCCCAACTTTCAATAAAATTTAAAGCAAAAGAAAAATAGATTTCATGAAACTTATGACTCCAACAACGATACCGTTTATCTTCAGTACGAAAATATGTTAAAAAAAATCTTATATTCATATAAAATTCACAATTTTTTTTAGTTTATTATTATAGAGACACAGAGCAATAAATTTATTTTGTCTATTTTTATAAAGACACACAAAAAATTTATATTTATATTCGCAAACTGAAACTAAAATGAAAACATATAACTCCTTTGCAATAAAAATTTTCTATTGCAAAGGAGTTATACGTTTCCATTTTTTATTTGAACGAAAAAGATAAATTTTTATAAAAGCATTGATTTAGCTTTATTTTTATAGCACTTTTGAAAGTAACGAACTAAAAATTATTTTTATATTTCTACAATATGTATCAACTTTACTTCTTTTTATTCTGCATAATCATTCATTCATAGAGATATTTGAAAAGTTACAGGAGTATTTAAAAAAAAAAAAAAAAAAGCCGACAAAGGCTGATTGCTACTTTTTTATAAACTACATTGTTTTAAATAGGTGCTCCGCATGGTTAAGAGTAATTTAAGATGCAAAGAAAAGATCTAGATGTCCTTCAAACAGCTGTCCCATAACAGTTAATTTAGAATTCAATGCATCCTTTTTATCCTTGTGTTATCTTCTAAGAGTTTAAACTCTTAATTCAGTTTTCATTATAGCACGCAGAAGACATCTGTATTTTTTTATTGTTTTATTTGCTAAGAATGGGCATAAACGGATGCATAGAGTATATTTCGAAATTTGATTTTCAATATCGTTTTCTCAAATTATTTTTTAAAATTTCATATAAAATTATTAATAGCTTAGCATATTACAATTTTTCTTCATAAAACTGTTGACGCTAAATTGGTTGCAGTGTTCGGAATTTGAAATTGACTTAGAATGCCGATTTGTAGATTACATGCCAATGTGTGGTAAATCTATCATGAGTCGAATGTCCTCTAGTTATTAATTATTGAGTGAGTGAAGGCTCAAACGTAAGGCTTCTGATCAGAGTTCAATAATCAATGAGTTACAAAATAGTTTCCGAACAGGGCATTTTCTAACGAAACTAATTCATCATAAATTTAAAAAAATAAATTTGTATACATGACTAATTAAAATATTTAATTTTTATAATGTAACTATTTATTTTTTATAGAGGCGTGGGGGAAGCAAGAATTTGCATTTTAAAATGTGAAAGATTTTTATAAATTTATGCATGTTTTTGTATGCTCTTTCCTCTATAGCAATTGGGATTTTGTATAATCAAAAGAGTTAAAATTTAAATCTCATTAAAAGCCGTTTTATTTTCAGATAATGGAAGGAAAAAAATTCTTGAATGTTGCCGGGTATTCATAGAAGTATCAAAAAATTTTGATAGAAGTTTACAAGCTTAATATGTAATAAATATATTTTAAATTAAGCATTCTGGATATTTTTTGATCACACTAGTACATTACAAGATGCTTCGCTGGTTTTAAGATAGATAACTTATCTTGCAGTGAAGAATTTTTATTAATGAGACAGAACTAATTAATCCATTTTAAGTTCCATACACTCACTTATCCATATTGGTTCGTCTTTAGATAATTTGGTTAAAAGACTTATGATAGAAGAATATTATGAAAATAGATAAAGTAACTGAGGATCAGCTTTAAAGAAAAAATCTAATTAAATATCGTTATTAGAATTTTAAACTGTTTAAGCCAATCGTCGATGAATTTCACTTATCATTTTTCAGTTTTATATAGTTTCTACATTTTGTAAAAATCAATCCATCTCATTTTTAACAATAATTATTAAATCAGTAATCACAATTTAAAATTAAGATGTCAGTATCTAAAACATATATATAAAAATTCCGTTTAGATCAAGTTCAAATATTTAATTATGAAAAATGTTCCATTAAATACATTAAATTTCAATAAAGTTAAAAATAAAATAAAATTCCATACATGGTAGAAGAAATGAAAAAAAAAATGCAAAAAAAAATTAAATGCTTGCTAAAATTTTAATATTTAAAATTTCTAAATTATTAATTAATTAAAATTATTTATTATTAAAATTCTTTATTATTTCTCTTTTAATATTTAAAATTCATAATTTCTTTCAAAACAATGAAATTTTGATTTAAAGGACATGATTTTTTTTTTATTCAGGTTTTTTTCCCACGCAATTTTTTTCTGTCATGATTTATTATCTTTTCTTATCACTTTAAATTACTAAAAAAATCTTCGCAAGAATGATAAAGCTAATCCGAATGTCCTTAGACGTATGATAAAACTGCCTCAAATGTCTTTTCCCGGGTTATTTTATTTTCTTCAGACAAGAAAATTTTATGAGTCTCTTTCCACCAACTTTGATTTTGAGACTCATTATTCATTTTTCTGGCCTTTCATGTGAAATTCTCCATTTATATGTATATTTGCTTTTGTATAAATATATTATAAAATGATGGCATAAATGTAGGTTACATTAAAAATATTTTTTATGCATTTATAGTTTATATTTTGTATTGCTTCATTTACTGCAGATGAAGATGAAGATGGTTGACTTCTTACGAATTGGAAAATACTATAATAATTTTTTAATAATCCTAATCTATGAATATTTCTTTAAAGATAACATTAAAATTTAAACAATATATCACAATGGATTGAAGAAATTACATAAATCCATAAATCCTTTTTTACATTCATGAAAATGGTATTTACATAGATGCATAGTTAACGTATTTATTAATCATTCCTGAAATCAAAATACTGAAAAAAGAAATACAATTGTTTCATGCAGAATAGTTTGGAAAATGTTTTGAGAATGAGTTATGTGGGGCCAATTAAAGTTGAAAACGTTTGAAATAAGTAATTTACTAAAAATATAGACAATAGATACTCATTCACTATGTGTTTAAGTATGAATTTTCTAAGTAATAATAATTCGTACTATAATATTAGTATAAAAAGAAACTGGCTGAGTAAAATAAAATATTAAAAAAAAAATAAGTAAAAACAACAGATGTGAAAATAATTAACTGAGAATGTAAAAGTTAATAAAATTTGATAACATTTTTACACCGGTACTACTTTTTATCTATCCTATGCAATAAATACGATTTATAATTATGTAATCTGTATAATTTACTTTATAACTTTAAGATATACTTAATGAAGAAGAATATTTTTATTTGAATTCCTTTTAGATATTTGTAAAGAAATCGAGTACTGCCGAACAGTTATATACAAAATTTAAAACGAGTTAGTCCAGCTCTTAAATTTCATTTTTCACCTCTTAATTCATTGGGACAGTTCAGTAATTCAGTGGTTCCAAAATTATGTCCGCTGTTTCCTGGGTAGCCTTGATTTCTTCATACAGCACAATGATATATTTTATATTTTTCATAAGTTCTAAAAAACTAACTGAAGTCTTCTACTACTTTTTAGCTTTATGACGTTATTTTGCTGTCAGGTATTGTCATAAAATCGAAGTATTTCTCCAAAATCAATGTGTGAAAGGAAATGTGTTTTCATTTCAATTTCTCTATTTAAGAAAATATATTTCGATAAACAAGTATATCCTCTCAATGAACATTATATTTGTCAAAATCTTTTTGATATATTTTATGGATTTTAAGTCATTTATTATTTATTTTTGCCTAAGCGATACAAAAATTATAGACTATTAAAAGAGAGACTAGAGTTTCGTACTGTTCGAAAATCTGGATTTAGAAAGATGCTCAGAATCAACAAAGCGTAGGGGCACTGCAGAAAATAATAAAAAATCCTCGCTTTTTCCCATGTTAATTACCAACTGTCAAATAAGATAGAATAATAATGTAATGATCCTGGAAATAGCATCCATTTTCGCTTAGGACATAAATTAATGGTTTTAGTATTGGGCTGTTAATTGTAATTAAGGTGACAGTGAATACATCATAAAATACATTGTATAACTCAATCAAGGTTGGTCCATTCAGGCGTTATGAGCTCATAACATTAACAGGCTTATGGAGCACCATTTACTTTCTGACAATTCTTAAAATTTAGTTTATTTCTTCTATTTCTATATTTTGGCTTATCTTCTGCCGATTTTCGAACAATATTAAAAAGTAAGTCTTCTAAAAATATTAAAATTTAAATTCCTAATTATAATATTTTACACTCTGAATCGGAAATCAGTTCATACCCTGTAGTGTTTTTTCCCCCAATGTTACGAATAGGTATGAGCGAGGATAGAACCTGGGACTTGTGGTTCGCAGCCCAGTAACATGACCAAAAGCAATTGCTCGAGTAGCGTAGCTGTTAACTGGCTTATAAGCTATTCAACAGACTCTCCTTCCAGTGAGACGAACCATATGATTGTTGAGTGGTGATGTATTATTTATAAGCTGTTGATTCTAATGCGCCTGTACCCATTTGAGTAGCGCCAAGCGTTCTGGCGAGCGTATGTGGTTGCTGATTCTGCGTCAAGTGAGTCTGACGACTTTGGTTTGCTGCGTCAAGTGAATATGACGACTTTGGTTTGCTGCGTCAAGTGAATCTGACGACTTTGGTTTGCTGCGTCAAGTGAATCTGACGACTTTGGTTTGCTGTGTAAGGTGAATCTGACAACTTTTGTTGCGGGTAGATGGCGCCCCAACAGCTGTACGAAGGTTGAAGGTTCATCGTCCGAGGTCACCAATGTTACGAATTGGTATGAGCGAGGATAGAACCTGGGACCTTGTGGCTCGCAGCCCAGTAACGTGAACCACGATACAAAAGCAATTTGCTCTGGTAGCGTAGCTGTTAACTAGCTTATAAGCTATTCACTACACCAACATTCATATTACTTATTGCTAACCAGCACTCATTTTAAATTTTAATTTATTGGGTGATTAATTTTGTTCAATTTGATATAACTAGCCACTGTTAAATATATAATAAATAAAATGAATTTTATAATCTCGAAATCAGTGATACAGACTTTGTTAGGCATAAATCCGGTATGTCTAATTTTGTAGTTTTCTAGCATATATTGTTTCTTTTCATTTCGCAATACGAGATGTTAGTATCATTTGGTGGATTTTGAGCAGTATCATTTCCGAAAGTCAAAGAAAAGGTAATCGCCGAATATTTTGAAATTAATTGATTATAAAAGAGGAGAAGGTAGGCCGTTTAGACAATTTTTATTAAAAAAAAATTCTGAATGCTGAGATAGTTTAAGATATTCTTAAACAATCTGTCTCTTCAAACAATCAAATATGAAATGGCGTGCTTTCTGAATGAAAAAATAAAATTCTGACTTATATATATTTTTAAAGTTCTCATAAAATTTTTAAATGAAGTATAAAATAAATAAAATTATAAAACTTTACAATATCATAAAATACATGGAAACTCGATCATGAGCCTAAGTACTTAAAGCCTTTTAAAACGCACCAAGATAAATGATCAAATTAAATGATGTAAAAGCTCTTTATCATCTGATTCATAAAATTTATTATGTAAAAAGTGATCAAAGAGGAAATTTAAAGGAATATCTATTTTTAAACTTAAACATGTTTATATTCCTTTTTCTTACAGAAGTTTGCCGAATAATTTCCAAATTTAAAGCAGTGTTTTTAAGTAATCCAGTTTTGTGACTGCTTCCTTATTCAATACATTATCATCAGCACCCAAACGACTAGTCTAAAGGTTGCCGAACAGAATAGAATTTCACATAATCTTTCAAAATGATGTTTTAAGAAAATTAAAGATAATAGACATAGGTGATATTCTAGTTCTTCTTGTGTATATTTTCCATTCTCGGCCGATTGCACTAAAAGCTCTTCTCATCCGAAATTTTTGGATTCCCAAATTTGATTTTTATTGTGGTAATTACTATGAGAATACAAATGATTTACCATATGGCCATTAAGTTTTTACTTTGATCTGTTTGTAACTTCCCTAAAAGACTCCATTGTTGTTTTGACAAATAATACTCTTCTGACTGTGGATAAAAAACTCTATCTGTTGACTGCATCCCTTCTTGTAACATCATCCGTTGAAATCCGTTTTATCATATCTTTATTATCTATTCACTTTAATCTGTTCCTCATTTTCCAAGGAGAAAGCGTTGTTGATTTGGCAAATTGATACTCTGATGACTCTGTAAAAAATTTGCCTGTTGGTTACATACTTCTAGTGACAGCCTATAAGTCTATTTAAGTGATAATGATATTCTTTGACTGCATAAATGAAACTGGATATTGATTTAATACTGTGTTTTGACATCTTTTTTTCCTGAGGAAAATAGTATAATTCCTTGGAAAATTAAATTGTAGAGATCTGTTTAATATATATCGTAAGACCATGAATTTATTTTTTCAATTATTTTATGTTTCATATTTTGCCATCATAGCAAAATCCATAGTCTTACTCTCTTAATTTTATATGCATGGGCAAGGTATTTAGAGCATATGATAAGTTTCATTGCAGCATATTTTAATAATTATGTATTTTGCAGATAGCTATTGCCTTCATAACATCACAATCAAGTTTTTTATAAATTTACTATTTTTCTGGAATTTGTACTAGATATTTTGAGATTATTTGTTAAATTAATGAAACTAATGTTTATTTTGTCACTTCTTGTGCTTTCAAAGAAGCTTTTCTGCACTTTTCCTTGGCTTTTAAAACAGTCTTTTTATTCAGCGCCAGTTATTAAAGTAGAAAATTTTTAACGTAAGTTAATTAAAATTGTCAGCGTAATTATATTTAATCTGAAGCACTTTTCAACATTGATTAATTATATCCTGTCAAAAGGGAATTAAAATTAATATTAAACACTGCAGCATTTTAATATTTTTTTGCAGTTTCCTGTATTTTTTTAAACTAAAAAGCCATATAAAGACTATGCAATTGATTTTTCTTTTATTTCTAGATGAAAGGAAGATTAGGTTGTTTCATAGATTAAAAAAAATATTATGCTTTTTTTAAAATTCTGTAATTTTATTTTCACACTTCCCTCAATATTTTATAATAAAAGAAATTTTCTGATTTTAAATGTTTTTATTGGTGTATTCCACTTTTTTCACTTACATTTAGAAATCTCCATGAGTTAAAGTGGATATTTTATTCAAATACTTCGCAAATTTAGAATAAAATAGTATAACAAAACAATGAAAATTATACGCAAGAAAGGAAATTATTAACAACAATTATTGCTTTTAGACATTATTTAATAAAGAGGTGATGTACTTAGTATAAGATATAAATATCAAATTTGTATGAAATATATTTTTTAAAAGACACTTATTTCTAGACGTAAGATAAAAATCATGCAAATAATATCTGTAATATGAATATTAATAAAAATTTACCCTAAAATTAGAAATATTAACATATGAAAACCTTTTCGCTTAAATTCGTTATATAAAGTGATGCATTTTTATCAAATGAAACCATAACTTTGAATAAGAATAACTTTTACGCAGTTTTTTAATAATGTGGATTAAGACCATAGTATAGTGTTCTTAATTTTTTAAAGATAATCTTTAATTCTCTTTTATTTCTGAGAATCCTTACTTTATTTCTAATTTGATAATTTACAACAAAAGGGAATAAACTTAGCTTAAAATGTAGGTATCACATTTGCTTGAAGTAAGAAAATTTTTTAATAACTTATTTTAAGAGATGAGATATAAATCCTGTAACTAACATCTATAATATATTTATTAATAAAAATTTACCTTAAAATTAAAAATATTAACATATGAAAACCTTTTTGTTAAATTCAGTATATAAATTGATACATTTTAATTCCGCCATATCAAATAAAACCATAACTTTCAATAAAAGTCATTGTAAAACAGTGTTCTAATGTGGATTAAGAACATGTTTTAATGTTCTAAATTTTTTAAGCCGAAATCTTTAATTTCCTATTATTTCAGATAATTCTTACATTCGTTCTGATTTAAAAGTTTACGATAAACAATCCCTGAATGAAACCCTGTTTTCAAGATTGCTATGGGGTTTTTTTGAACCAAGAAAGATTTAGTAGAAAAATAGCCAAAAAAGAAAATATCTTACAGTATTTTAAAAATATGCTGAACATTTTATATATTTCTATTTTATATTCATTTTAACAATCGAATCGAAATGACACAGTGAAATAGCCCTCTTTCTCAAATTGGAAATCACTTTGAAAATAGAAACAGCTCGGAATATCAGGTTTGTTGAAGGATCTCTGCCGCTAAAGAGAGACTAAAATAGGTTTGCAAATTTCTCAGAACATTGCACATTTCCTCGAGTGGGACCGGGAGTAGGAAGTCAAGATTTATTGCTGATGCCTTCCGCGTAAATTAAATCGGGTATAATTTGCGGGCCGCAGGTGCTCCATCCTTGAATTTAACAAGTGACAGCCTAACTTAATGGGTAGGAAACAGGGAAGATATGCGATATTTCTCCTTGCTAAACATCAACATTTCTGAGGAAGCATATTGATGGAAAGTGCAGTATCTAATAAAAACTTTTTTTAGGGGGCGATGATTATCTTTTCTTTGAAAAGAATGTCAAAGATTCTAATTACATCATTGTGTTATTTATTCAGAAATTAATGTTATGCTCCAAGATACATATTATATTTTTATTGTTTATTAAGATGTGAAACATTGTTTGTGAAAGAGAATCAGCATGTAACAAAACATGATTTAAAGACAATTAAGTTTTAAGTTTAGGAAATATGTATAATCACTTGAAAAATATTGTAACGGAACTTATCCTAAATTGGCGCGGACTGAATGGATCAGTGGTAGAATATTATGAACTGAAAGTGACAGTTTGTAAGTTCGTATTGGACTGGTGGCAAGTTGCCTAAAAATTGTTTTGTTATTGATTCACTTTGTTATTTTTCGTTTGTTCTAGAACGTTCTTATAATTTCTGTATCTTTCTAAATCTGGAAGATTCGAATCACTTCGTCTGGTAAATAAAAATAGATGTAACGTTTAATTCCTTGAATAAAGCTTCGAGTTCATATAAGCAAGTGTTATCTTTGACTTTAGTTAATATACGGTTCATCTACGCGACAATATATAAACATTTAAGTATATCAGAATATAGGCAGTGATAATTAATTGGGAAAATTCATCATAAAAATGTAATATAATTAATCAAATTAACAAGTTTTTTTTTTTTTTTTTTTTTTTTTAGCTTTTATTACATTAATGTCTAGTTTTCAAGCTGCTGCCAATTATTTTAAGACAGACTTTATTGTTTCAAACCGCATGTAGACTTAAAAAAATAAATGGCAAATTTTAAGATTTTTTAATATGAAATTTTATGAACACCCGATGTTTTCATTGCTAAGAATTATTAGGGTATTCTTACAAAGACTAGCAATTCCATATACTTTTTTTTTGTATCCTGTTTTTCAAATTACAATCCTTATAAAAATGCAATAAGATTGTGCAAATAAACTTTATTTTAATTTTTGCTATATTAATGTCTGGTTTTCAAGTTGAATGCTGATTATTTTAAAACGGCTTTATTGTTTCAAACCGAATGTAGACATAAAAAATAGATGGCAAATTTTGATATTTTGTAATGGTACTTAAAAGTACCGTTTAAATCTGGCTTATATCTTCGTAATATGATTATTATTTTTTGGTATTCGATAGAACGTGGAGAATGTAACCCAAATAGAAAGTAGTTAATATAAGCTAAAAGTAGAAATTGAAAATATTTAATTATTAATTAAATTATCTTAGATTTCGTTTAATTAAAAAAATTGGATTTCCCGGGATTATTCTGCAAAGAAACTTAACTACTGGTGCAAAAATAAAGTAAAAAAAATAATGGTAAAATATTTAGGTAAATAAAAAGTTGATATGAAATTTTATGTACCCGATGATGTCACCGTTAATTATTACGGTATTCTTTCAAATACTAGCAACTCCATATTCTTTTTTTTTGTCTCTTGTTTTTCAATTTTATAAAAATAAAATTAGATTATGCAAAAGTTTCTTTTAGTTTTTGTTCTACTAATATGAAATTTTAAAATTGTATGCCGATTATTTTAAGACAAGCTTCATTGTTTCAAATTGTATGTACACATAAAAAAATTAGATAGCAAATTCATATTTTTAATGCGAAATTTTAGGATCTCCAGATGTTGTCACCGTTAAGAATTATTATGGCATCATTATAAAAACTAGCAACTCCATTTTCTTTTTTATATCCTGCTTTTCAATTTTCTTTTAATCAGTTAAATATGAACAAGGTTATGAAGAATTTAATTTTTCAAAGAAATAAAAATTGAAATTTGAAAAATTGTTCTTAAGATAATATTACAGACATTTCCATAATAACATAGAGAATAAAATGAGCTATATGTAATATATTTCTCTGTTTAGAATAATTTTAGGATACTTTAAACACTTAATTAACCTTTTTAAAGGTTTATTTCTTCTTAACTAAATTTTAATGCTTGGTTCACTATTAATTTTAAAAACCATACTCTGAAATTTTAAAAAAAATGCGTGAAAAGAGATATAAATAAAAAAAGTTAAAAAAAAATATTTGCTTTATAATCATTTTTAATCTTAAAAAAATATTTTCTCTCAAATCGTTTTTCAATTGATGTCTTCAAATTCAATTCCTTACTATAATAATTTTTTGAAACTCATAGTGAATATTACGAAACTAATACATCAGTCCTTAATTGTGAAATTAAAGTAATATTCCATATCATCTCTTGACATATAGATGCCCATTATTCAGATGAAGTCTATGTCTGAGACGAATTCAAATGCATAATTACTGAATGTACATCATCCTTCATAGAATGTCACTGTCTACAGTATGGTGCAATCCACTGATAATATTATGCCTGAGCACGTTTAATACCTCTCTGCAATGATTCATAATAATTAAATTGCAATCAAATGCTTGATCAGGTTGAGAACTATCAGGAATTGCTCTAGATGTGAGAAACATTTATTGTAAAGTACACATTAATTTCAATCAATTACTTCTTGCAGTAAGCTAATTTCCAGCCATAAGGAATGACTAGTTAGTTCAATAAACTCTTGAAATTCGATTATGTTTTTTTTCTGCTAACTGTTCGAAATTCAAAGCAAACTTTCGTAAAAATTTCATGCTTCGAATAATAACATGTCCCATTTTCAATTAATTACTCCTTGTTTCAAAGCTTGATTAGAGCATCTTATAATGAGGATTTCATTATAGTTTGTAAAAACAAAACTTGTGGGAGCATGTAAAAAGTATTAAATCAAAAGTGTTTTATGAAAATTTAATAAACAGTTTTCACTCAGTATTTAACATATGGTTTTATATTTATTTGAATGTTAAAATGAAAATTTTCTTGTGATATCTATATGCATACACATTGAATGAAATATTTTTTTTTACTGTTCTCTTTAAAAATTATCACAAATTTGATATTTCTTTAACTCTTTGAGAAAGAGAAACAGTAATAGTAATCGGATTTAATTCGAAAACCTGATTCAGTAATGTGTTACATCAGAATATTTTTTTTTAATCTACATACTTAATAATGCAATATTTCGTCAAAATATTTCAATAATGCTTATAAAACAGTTAAAGTTTTAAAAAAGGTGAAACCCATTTAAGGTTAACCAGTACTTAAGACAAATATACATCAAATAAAGAATATTACTTGTTTATTCATGAATAGAAATACTTTACTTTAAAATAAATAAATGAGATGATATTTGAATTTTTAAAAAAAAAATCTGAATAGCATTAAAGAACTTTTCAGTACATGTTCTCAGTATTTATGATATTTCTAATAAACTTTAACTGAATTCTAATTTTCAAATCTTATTTCCTACACATTTCCTTTGCATAATTTGTACCTCCAGAAATTTTAGAGTGATAGTTCTTTTAAATTCGTTTATTTATTTAAGCGTTTTACTTGATTATGAGTTTTTTTTATAATTCATTTATAATCAAAGAAAGCACTTACATCTACTCTTAAGTTCGAGATTTATTTTCAAAAACCGATTCTAATTTTGAGACATAGATTGTGCTTCAATTAAATATCTGAAAGATTCCATTTTTTCTGCAATATTAAGCTAAATTAAAAAGGAAAGAATATATTTAGATAAATGTATAAAAATAAATTACAAATGATATTTTTTTTACTTTTTTTGTACGTGGAAAATTTTAAAAAAATACTACAATTTTTTGGATTTGATTATTGCATTTTTTGTTGTATAAAGCTTTATAAAACATCACGACTTATTTGTTGCATATATTTCAGTTTCAGCATTTCAATAGTATTTCACATTTATTTATTTGTAATTTAAGCTGAAAATATTCGTATAGACTTCTGATGATGACAAATAATAAATCTCCTTTGTTTCCGACATTTTCTCATTCTCTTATTTTTCAGAGATGTTGTCATACTATTAATAAAAAAAATGAAGTTTTCAAAAAAAAAATATTTAAAAGCTATCTATCACATTCTCTATATCTGTATTTATATCAGTATATCTATATCGCCTATATACTACCTGGTCTTAGAAACTAATATAACATCATTATTTTCTCTCAAACTTTTATAAATTTGAATAATCCATAGTAAATTTCAGTCATCAATGCTTACCTTTAACGCTCAAGCTTACATAGTTTACTTAAACTAAATAGTTCCTCACAGAAATTATTCTTTTTTACTTTAATGACAGAATGCAATGCTGTCGTTATAAATCATTCATAATTCCTAAGATGAACTGGTACTTCTGACTTATAAGTCTCATTGTTTTAAAATTTATTACTCTGTCATGGAACTAGGTTAATTTTCGTAAAATTTTAGATAAAAAAGTTAGAATTTCTCTTTTCAAATTTTCAAAACGACATCTTAATCATAAAATCAATGTTTGCCTAAATACCAGGATAAACATAAAATTTTTTCCCGCTGGAATAACACAAGAAAAAAAATATTTACTAAAAAGAAGGGGGAATGAAAAGAAAAATAATTTTAAAATATTTTTTTGACATTTCTTTTTTTCTATTTCACTGAGAGAAAAAGACGAATGTTCTTAAAAATGTAAATGACATCTTCTGGCTTTCAACCTTTTTTCTTCATGCATTACTAAGTATTCTATATACGTATACCTAAACACATCATAAGAGGCTTAACTTGTTTCGTATTATTGAAGGGGTTTTTTTTTGTACCATCACAAAGAATTCTTGGATTGCAAAGTGCAAAAAATGAATTGGAAGATATGAAATGTAAGAAGTTAATAAAAACACTGATACTGAGAAAATCCGAATATTTTAAAAACAATGGTACGTCAAAAAATCAAAAGAGAAAACTGTTCAACGTTATTTTTTTTATCGCAATGAGCATGGACTCTTTCAAAGTTGGAAATGATATTATTCCAATGTGTGGTGGGAAATATATATGTAAGTATATAAAAGTGTGCAATACATATTATAAAATTCCAGTTCCTGTTTTTTCTCTTTCGCAGCAGCATTTCATGAATATTATTCTCGATTTTACATAGTATTGTAATAGGAAAAGATATAATTCGAAATGTGAAAATATTCATTTGAACAAGGCTTTAAAAGCCGTTAGAGAATTCTTTTAGCATAAATATTTTTTTTCAAATTGAAATGATGATAGAAGTTTTTTTGTATGCTATTATTGTTGAAATACTAATATTCAGGATAATAGATATAATATTGTAGAGGTTTCCGAATACAATAGAAAGCATCTGCAGAACGTTTCGAAAAATGTCCAGAGGAAAACCTTATTTAATGTCAAGGGTTAATCCTTTTTTAACTTAATTGGAAATTACTTAAGTTTCGTAATGAGAAGACTGAAATTCAAAATTTCTCCAATTCATTGCAGTGCAAATCAGTTATTTTCCGATGATACAAACATATTTACTTTTATTCGTTTGCTATTGATTGAAATTTCGTCGAAATCGAATCAAAATTTGGAAATATTTATTTGAAAAAGGCTGTATTTGTCGTTAGAGAATTATTTTAGCATAAACGTGTTTTATTCAAACTGAAAGACAATGAATCCGATTGAAGAAGATTTTTTTTGTATCCTATTATTGTTAAAATAGGATAATACATGTAACATTGTCAACGTTTTTGAATACAATAGACAGCATCAGTAAAATATTTCGAAAAGTGTCCAGAGAATAACCTTATTTAAAATCAAGATTTAATTCTTTTTAAGCTTAATTGGAAAATACTTAAATTCCCTAATGAGAAGACTGAAATTCAAGATTTTGCTAATTCATTACAGTACACTTATCAATTATATGTCGATGGTGTAAAACCTTTCTACTTTTATTCGTTTGCTTTTGATTGGAATTTTGACTTTCTGTATGTGTTTTGTGCCATTGATTAGCAAATGTGTATTAAAAATCTGAGCAAATAACATTCATTATACTGAGATTTTAATTAATTGTAATATTATCTTATTTTGTTCAAAAGTTATTTATTTTTAAACTTTTTTATGCAAGAAAACAATAATATGAATGCATAAAACATGAAAATATTTTTTCATTATTTAAACACTTTGTTCATTTTTGATGAGTAAAGTCAAATGCGTTGTATTAATATTTAAAATAATATTTCACTTTTATTTATTTGGTCGAGGAGATTGATCGTCTTTGTAAGTTTGGCCCATCAATTTTAAGCAAGAGAATGAAATACAATATCTTTTAAAAATATGTTTTATAAGTATTCGCATCTTGCATAATATTTATTATAAGTAATTTTATTCATGCGTTTTGTTTTACATCTTTACTACTCTGATTTTTTAATGCTCGTGCAGTGAAGTTAGAATATGCTTAACATCATTAAACAGACTTGTACATTTGATGAGAGTTAATTATAATAAATACAAATCTGTTGAAATCAAGACATATTTTTTCCTGTTTGTCATTATTGATATGTCTTCAATCATCTGTTATGGGGCAGAGAAACGTGTCATCTCTTATCTTGTCAATATAAATTCGCTTGATGTCATACATTTTTTTAAATAAATTCTTTTATTCTTTAATGAAATTCTTTAATAATTAATAATTTAATTTTTTCCCTATTCGCCAAATCGTAAGAGTTAGGTTATACGTGCTTATTAGTGATGGAAAGTGATAAAAAAATTAAATATGAACACTAACATGAAATAATTTCTCCTTTAAGTGAATATTTCTGAAACTAAAAAAAAGATATGATTCATAATTTTAGATGAATAAAAAAAATATAATTTCTATTAAGAATGATTGTATGACAGTTGTTAATAATTTAATGAAGACATAAATATATCATTTTGTTTGATTATTAATAATAAATTGTTAACCTACAAAAACAATAATTGCAAAACCATTATTGACTGTTTTTTACTATAGACATTTTACATTCAGAATTAATTTACAATATATTTTCATCTCAAATTTTTATCGGTTATTATAATCTTTAAGATTTTTTAGTTCGCTTCACATTTCTAATTTCAACAAGCAGAAATTAGCAACACTGTTCACCCAAATAAAAAAAAAAACACTGAAAATTTTAAGAATTTTTATATAAATACAAACTACATCTAACCCCTAGAAATAAATTCATGTCTACATTTGAGATTTCATTTGCATCGTGCTTTTTCAATTTGTTTGGATTTATTTGTTTCTTTTCCAGAGCAAAGATGATGGAACAGGTCCCTATTTTTAGATTTGTTCCCTCCGCTTCAAATCAGTGTGTTTAGAAGGTGGGCTCTCGTCTGGAGATGGCGGTCGAATAGCAATCTAGAAGCGGAAAAGAGATGCCGAAAGAGAGAAATATAAATGAAGCAGGGAACCTTTTCTCGTTTACCAGCCCTACGTACATCTCTTTAGAGCAAAGTTATTTTAAAGATACATGGAAGTGAAGAAGGAAAAGAACATAATCTTACTTGTTGTCAGACACGTGCTAGAGTCATCAACAGATCTCTAAGATGAGCGGAAATTCACACTTCAAAAGAATGCATTTAAGCTCTAAATTTTTTAATACAGAAAACTTTCAACACATATCATTTCACATTTGAATACATATTTTTGCATTTATTTTAAAAGTTTTTTTTAATATTTTTATTTTTGAAAGTGATACAATTTTATAGTATATAAAATAGAGCGCCTGTATACATCTTCTAAGAACTGATTCAAAATGACGCATAGTTGAAATTTTAAAACAACAACTTTGATTATTATAAATTTATAAAAATAATTACTTTCTCTTTAAATAGCACTATTACATTTCTACGCAATATTCAGAGAAATGACAAAATTTTACTGGTAAACATTTATTATAAAAGCGAGAAAAATCATTCTTATACTATATCCTGAGTATTAATTATACACTCTTATTTTATTATACACATGCTGAAAGGTGTTTAATCAAAGTATCTTTGATCGTCATCTGACTGTCTGCGAATATTAATTAAAGTATTAAGAATCGAATTACATTCATTGAATGTTTTTCACAAATATATTTTGATAAAAAAAATATTCGAAATATTTCAATGAAGTTCATTACGTCTTTAAAGGAGGTTGGAATAAGATTTTTATATGTATTTTCATCATCGTTTAAATTAATTAAACAGTAGGAAGGGAAAGGTTATTCTCGGCTTTCTAGGAAAAGTTTCCTCCTTAATTGGAATGAAGTAATAATGACAGTGACTGAAAACTTGCGAAATTTAAAAACAGCGTAAAAGACTTTTGAAAAAACATTTGGGCCTTTTACATCGTTTAAACGAAATACATTATTATTAGGATGGTTGGGAATGGAATGGAATTGTAATGAGACGCCGTATATATATTCAAGGTAATATAAGTACAACATTTGAAACAGTGAAAAAACGAAGTATCATATAATTAAAATAAAAGCACAACAAAGAAAATATAAATTGAAGCGAACCCAAACTGAAGAAAAGAAGAAAAATTATTAAATTAAGTTAAATATATGAACAGAAGGGAGAAAATATGGAAAAATACGGAACAAACACGCAAAAAGCTGCAATTCAAGGAACATTGTGGAAATCAATCTTAAACCAATGGAAAAAGGGTGAATAAAATCAAAACCAAAGTGTAAACCAATGGTAAAAGTATAAATGAAAATAGAATGTAAAACAGTTAACGAAACAACGATTAATGCATCAATTGCTTATCATTTATGCATTATGCAGAATATATTTCTCCATGAAGTAAAAAAATTGCATATTTTTAAAAGTACTGGCAAGATTCTTGAAAATAATCAAGTGTGCTTCAAATAAATCGCTTGAGAACTCTAACTACTCCTTAATTAAAGACCAATTTTATATCTATGTATTTCTCATAATCAAAAAGTTTCTGTTGATTATAAGTCACATACGGGTATAAAGTGGAAACAAAAGTAGATACACTTGCTTCCATTTTGAACCTCAGGCATTCTCTAACACTTCTCAGTCAACTTGCATATTAATTAACAAACATGCACTATATTAATTAAGCTTTGGAAAAGAAAGTGAAGCCGTATGGTTTGATGCAAATGTTCCGGAGGCTTAGGGTTCCATGTTCAAGACCCGATTTCGTCCAAAAAAGCGTTGCATTTGCGGGATCGGTACATGTTAAATTACTCCCATGGGTGTGATTCAGAAATAAGGGAAGAATTCAAAATTATGGACTGTCAGCCCAATTGATCCCTGAACTCTGCTCAAATTTTCTTGTCCGAAAATATCCTTAGTGTCACTTTAAAAAGAATGTTAATATAACTAAATTAAATTAATCGAAAAGCATAATAAGTTAATATAACTAAATTAAATTTGGGTGTATTTTGCATCTCTCCTTGAAAATATTGGCAATGTTTTAATGTTCCTTTAGTTTCTACAGGAGAGATTGAGACTAACAAAATTCCAGCTTAAATCCCTCTTCATATCCAAGGGTGCTGCTCGAAAAATTACAAATTGCTTTATCTTATAAAATTATAAAAGCTTTTACTTGCATAAAATAATACTACTGTTATTGTTTAGTAAAACACGATATTTTTAAGATATTGTAACTTTTAATATAATATTCTTCAGAAATTGTAAAGTACTGTTTGAAATAGGCACAGCAATAGCTGATACATTTCCTCTACTTTCAAGAATGGAGTCAAAAGAATTAAAAGCCTTTTAATCACAATGAATTATTTATTATATTTTTAATACTTCATTTATTGCATAAATGAATTATTTATTTCTATAATATTTGAGCAAAAATAAGGTTAATAAAAATATTTTTTAGTTTTAAATTGAGTAGTTCTAAATTTAATACGTATGGTACTGTAAAAAAAGGAGAACAAGGGACCGGAGGAAATGCCTAGATTTAATAAGAGACTTATATATATATATATATATATATATATATATATATATGAAGTGCCCCTAAATATTTTTCACGTACTGTAGAATCACATTATAGATGCATAGGGGTTTATTAAAACTTACCATCCAGGAACAAATGGAAACTGAAAAATTGTATTCCGTATGAAATAAAACAAACCGAACTGTTATGATATTTACTACAAGAATAAAAATAAAAACATTATGTTGAATTGGGAATACGGTGATAAAGAACTACGAAAATAATAAAAAATCTATATTATATATGAAAAAATATGTATTTAAAGAGAATGAGAAGAGAATATTTATCAGAAGAATAAGGAAAAAAATAGTGTGTGGTACAAAAAAGCAAAGGATACGAAATAAGAACTGCATCAATAAAAAGAATACCATTGGTCTGAAATATAATAACTATGATGTATATATGCTCTAAGCACTGCATTATGCATTAAATATGGAAATGAAGCCGGAAAATACATCTTCTTATCATTTCGTATTTTGATGAGCTCAAAAGAATGTGTTGAACAGTTTTTACAAGTTTACCCATAAAGCAATATTTTTTTGTCCCTATTGTGTCCAAAATTTAGATAAATATTAGCAAAAGTCAATAATTCGGAAAAAAGAATATCCTTTCTGAATTGCGTCAAAATATTAAAAAATGGAAAGTTATTCTTTTAGTTAAACAAATAAAATCATAAAGCAATATTCTAGGTTAATAAGTATCTAAAAAGTTTCTGAACAAAACTCAAAAAACTAAAATAAGGCACTATATATCATAGATGCTTCAAACCACAAAGAATATTAAAATAAATATTTGCCGCATGGTGACATCAAAGAAATCGTCGTAGGAATTATCTTTAAAGGAAAGATCAATGTCCGAAATGTCAAACACCTTTATATAACTGTACACACTTTTGAATGCCCAAGAAATGGTTTAATATTAAATGCTTTATAAAAAAATTATCTTCGTTCTTTGAGAATTAAACTTGTTTTTTTCTTTTAGAAACAGTGTTGCATTAAATACAAAATGTCTTCTAAAAAACCGAAATTTGTTTTAATGAAAATGAAAAATGAAGGAAGTTTAGTGATTTTTTTTTACTTGACAAAGAGATCGAGACTGTAAACAGAAGAAACATCTTCATATTTGTAATAGAAATTTAAAATCCAAGTTAAGTAATGTAAATTATAAATAGTGTGAAATATATACTTGAATGTCTTTGCATATCCTTCATAAATAATTTTGAAAACTTTGCTTTTTTATTTATCATAAGAATGGCGTATTTCAGAAATTCAATAAAATAACTGTGCTTACTTCCAACTTTTATTTTTGATACATATTTTGTATTTTTAATTTTAAAATCTTTTACATTTTTTAAAATTTTTTTTACATATTTGAATAACTTAAAATACCTTTAAATTTATGTTTACTCTCTCTTTGTGAATATTCAACTTTGAGTCTTATAGTATTAAATTACCCCTTTTTGGTAAATGTTTTTTTTTTTACCTATATTTTTGTAACCATTGACAAATTGTCAACTTTTCTTTCTTGAAAAATTTACAAGTTTGTAAATCAATACTTTCTTTTTTCTTTTATCTTATAAGCCTCCATAATATTAAGGTACTATTTCCCTATGTATCTTAATTCTACTTCATAACTGTCTCTTTAAAGTTCATCTTTGCAGAATATTTTCAATTTCAAAATATCATGGTAGAATTTTAAATCTATAATATTAGAATACTTTTTCACACTTGATATATAAAAAGAACATTAAAATAGCACTTTTGATACGCTTTATGTCTTAAAAAACAAGTTATATAAAGCTTATCAAGGGTACCACATAAATTCGAAATCTGTTATTTCCTTTTCTAAATCTTTTTAAACAGTTGTAAAAGTCTTCTGGGGATGAAAGGATTTGCCAAAAAATTTATTGAGTAAGATTACTTAGTTGGAGCTTTATGTGAGTTTTGGGTTATAAACTTTTCAGATAAGAACTCTTAAAGGATCAAAATAGCCATAAAACGCTTTTCACACGATCAATTTTTGATATTTTAAAGTAAATGCTGCTTAAAGAGCTTATGTTCACCTAGTTTGACTTACGCACAAACTACGGATTTCTTGACGTAACCAGCTCTTCAGCAATAGGAAGTGAATATTTTACGTTAGATCATTATCTTAACAGTCGACTGAAAAAATATTGAATTTTGGCGGGAAATCTCGTAATAAAATTTAAGAAGCACATCAACGTTTTCCTGCCAGCTTTTAAAAGAATGGAAAATACGAATCTCCTTCCACTTGATAATTTTTTAATGAATTTAGAAAATTTTAAATTTAATTTTTAAAGAGAAATATAATTTTGTTTCATCTGTCCTGATATATTTTCCATTTAAATAAAATTTAATTAATAATTAAAACAATTTCTGATTTTACTAAATATTATTATTTATAATTTTATTAAATTAATTATCATTTTAATTAAATTATTTTATTTAAAACTTAAAATATTTTAGTTAAGAACTTATTATTTGATCTGTATGGAAATTTGTAGTTAATAAATTACTAGTGTTTCCATTCCATTTGCTTTGCTTATAGAATAAGGCTAAAATATTTAAATCGATCAAGTAAATTAATGAAAAAGAAAATTTCAGTCTACAATTAATACAAAGTACAAAGAATGGAATGTATATAAATATTTTCTCAGTTTACTTAGAAATTAAAATGTTTATTAAAAGTTATATTTAATAATTGTTACTTTAGCGATATTAATCATTTTATTCATACTAGTATCAAAGTGATAAAATGAATATATTTTTGTTCCGATATTTCTTATAACTTTATTATATTATATAATTCCTGTACATTAATGTTATTTAAATCAATCCTCATAGTTTTATAGTTTTTACCTTGGAAATAGGCTCGTTCTATGATTGAGAACATCCTTTAAGAAAATATAGAAAAAAAAATTAAATCATTTGATTCAGAAAAATCAATCCAAATAAATAAAATTTATCCAAAAGAATTTAAGAATCCGTAATAATTTTGTTGATTTTAAATTTAACTTTAGGTCTTCATTTTCTAATATGTTTATCGTAAAACATTTTAATTTTGTTAAGATTTAAATTTTAATGATTGTGTTTATATAATTATAAATAATATCATTGTTGCGAAAAATATTTAATTTTTTATACGAGTAATAAATATCATAATATTCATCATTCAATAAAATAATGGGTTTTAGAAGAACATTTTTATTTGAATTTTGAAATTCATAACTTAATTAATTGCTTTACTTTTTTGTTTTTGAATCTATCTTAACCATTGTGCAAATCATGTTTCTTTAATAATACTATAGAAATAAATGGAAGATGGCAGCTTCGAAGCAAAAATGAAAATTATTCTATTAATTTTTTTAACCTAAAGTCTTACAGAAAAAGGATGTACTTTCTGCATTTCTTTATATGATTTGACTACTTAAAATTTATTATGCTACATTACACGAATGACGTCAATTCAGAATTTGACAAGATGTCAAGAAAGATAGGCAAATTTGTAACAGGATAAATTTAAAAGACGAGGGCATGAATTTAAAAATAACAAATTAGATGCTTTAATGACGTCAATGCACGTCTTTGAAGATATGCAACGAAGAATATTAAGTATAATCAAAGAATATTATATTTCTAAGTTCGTTTCTGCGTATGCAGTTTGTTTTTTACATTATTTTTAAGTTGTATATTAAACATAGACACATAAAAGAATAAGTGTTTGACTATTATGAATTTCGGAATAATATTACTTGACTAAATTGACATAAAATTTCATGAAATGAAAAGGAAAATTTAATTAAGAAGACTTTCCTTAGATGTCCATAATATTATAAATATTTATTATTCGATATGTTATATTTTTAGTGAACATTTGTTATTTATATTAAAATATATGTAAAAAGATCAAGATAATTAAATTTTTATTTTCTTTTATTCATTAGATAGTTAAAAAACATTCATTATTTTGTTTTACTCTTATGGTATTTTACTCTGAAGTGTTTCAAAACTCATTTATTTGAATGAGTATAAATTTTCTAAGTTAGTAACTTAAGAATAACTTTTTCTTATTCTTAAATTTAAATATTTATTGTAGAGCAAGAGGCATTTGTTATTTCATTCTTCTTTTGAAGTTTATTTTTAAAATCTTTTCAAGATTCTTTACTTTGAGCACTAGAATTACTTTTTGATAATTATATATACATTTTAAATAAAACAAATGTTTCAATAGCATATGAATCGAAATATGTTTATTTAAGCAAAAGTATTCAGCTTATTCAATCAAATAATGGCCATATAGTTAATTTCTAATCCATTACCTTATATTTCATATAAGAAAAATGATTTAAATTATATAAAAAATTACATTTTATATTAGTTGAGCTAATGATTGAGAAAAATATGCTCTATGTTTTTAAACCCTCACGTCCTAGTAATCATATTTAGTAAAATATTTTTTAGTCCCTAACATTTAAGCAAAAAATAATATTTAAGAAAATTTTAATGCCCAGCTCAACAAACCTCCTCCAATTAGTCATTGATCTGCATCGGTGAGGTTTGTGCTTGATCGATAAAATGAAATACTTGTTGAATTCTAGCCTCAAAGGTATTTAACTTTTTTGTCTGGAATTATAATGTCAAAGAAATATTTCGCTGAAAATGCCTGATAGAATCAGGGAATTGCATAAAAAAAATTATACGTATGATTTTTTTTAAATTCTATTTATTGATTCAATTAACATATCGAACAATTTTAAAGCCATTTAGAATATTTTTTGAAATATAAACGTGCCTCTTAATATTTAGAAATTATTGGAATACGATTAAAGTGGATATCTATATATAAAGTGGACATTGCAATAATTTTTAAGTATATATAAACATCTTAAGTTCAGAGAACAATTTTTTGGAGAACATTTTACATTTAAATTGTTTACAAAAGCTTTAAAATATTTGCCTCTATTCTATACTGCACAAACAAACTAAATTCCTTTAGTTGCATCTTAACGATAATTTAAAACGCTTTGTTTCTCTAATTCTGTTACCCTACAAAAGAAATATGAGCAAACAAATATTATTTAAATTTATGTGGCCTCTAAAAATTTATGGTTATTGTCATCATTTCCATATGCGCGGACTATTTCATTTTTTTGTTTTCTTTCTCTGCTCTCCCACTCTGCTTGCAAACTAAAAGAAACTTCCGACAAATAAAGCAATAAATGTGAGTTTTCTCATTACACTCCTCCTTCGTCGTGTTACAGATGATGTATTCGGAGATGATAATACGCATGGGTAGCTCTGATGTTAAGAGATAGTTCTCTCCGAGGGGTTATTTTTATGCCATACTTTACCGATATGAAGGATTGTGCGATAGTGCGTAAATGTCAACAAGTCATCGCGTTCATTTTTAGTCTAAAAAATAATAACCGTTCTCCCTCATAGTTTGTTTACTAGTTGATACAGCGTACAATTGCGTGGAAATGCAACAGTCATTTTTCACTTTAAGCATCGATTTTTGTGAAGTAAGTATAGGATATTTAAAATTAAAATTTAAAAAGGTTTTATTATATTTTGATAAAAACCAGCAGGAGTGAACTTCCCAAAATTTTCTGACTTATCCTCTAAAGTATTATCTCTCCTCTCAAAAAATAGTGGTCATGAGGTAAGACCCCAAATACATTGCAATAATGGCAAATAACGGTTAAGGAATATTCATCTTTGGTGTAAATTTAGTATTTTTACTGAATCTATCTTGTGATTTTTTTTTCCGATTAATCCTTGGTATTTAGCAATAGGTAGTTGAAAATCGATTTTTAGACGCATTCTGTCCTATTCATTAAAATCAATATTTGATACACAACCACAATTGTAACCATAAAATCACCGATCAAATTTCATATATTTCATTTATTATATTTTTTAATGTTATTGCGTTTGCATGGCTGTGAAAGTACAGACCAACAAAAAGTCACCCTTTGGACGGATTTGGTTCAAAATTTGGTAGATATCTACAGTTTAGATTTAACCCTTTCGCCGTCCTCCCCTGTCCGCGAAAATTTCTAGTTTACTTCTGGCTTTCTCCGCATTAGAACAAACGCTAGAAAAATAAATTTCAAACATGTAATGATTTACAAAGAGTTTTAAACTTTTTAATGTTTTGAAATGTAGAAGAACGCTTGAAGCGCGTAACGCCTCGTTCTGCAGAAGTTTCACTTGAACGCGCTTGACGCGTTACGGATGACGAAGAGGTTAACTCTGTGCACCGAATTTTATCCCTTTGGTTAACTTTGTTTTGTGATCATCTTGTAAACTATATTCGGACTGTTTGATCATCAAGTTTTCTTAATGTATTTCGCTTAAAATCTGATAAAAATAAACAAACTTAATGTGAAGGCCGTATTTCAGCAGTCTAGCTCAAAAACGTTTTTGAGTGATCTCTGTAATATGTAGACACAAAGATATAATGGCAAACATTTTCTTACTGAATTAGTGACACTTCAAAGGTGGAGATTAATCAAAATCCCTGAATTCGAATTTTTTGACGATTACATTACTTTATGTTTTGTATGCGAAAAAACAAAAATAGTACATAATTGTAAAATAGTATATAATACAATTTTTTTTTATTTTATAAACATATATTTTTGCTAAATGAAATGAATGATTAAGGATTAATGTATTTTTTTTAAAACTGCCCTTCTTGAAAAAGAGAAAGATTTTTTTTTTTACTTTACATAAATTTTAATTTAGTATCCTAAATATGACAAATAGTCTTTATTTTTATTTTCAATGTATATGATTGATGTTGATAGATGTATCTTCTTTACGGCCATTGACATATCCAAGGAAATGATATTCAAACTTCATATTCATTCAATTTTAGGTTTAGAAAGTTTGAACATTTCTATTTAAAATGTTTGTATATCATAATTATTTCATCAAATATGAATAAGAGGAATAGAAAATAAATAAAAATTTATATTCGGTTATTTATCCGGAAGTACATTTATTAACTAAAATATTACTAAATATAATTTTTAAGTCGATTAAAACTCTATTTTTTTAATGAAACGTTTGTATTTGTCTTTAACGGATTAGAAATTAATTACCAGGCAAAAATTATAAAGAATATCTTCAGTAAATGTATACAATAAATAAACAAAAAAAAGTCATCAGCGTGAAACAACTTCAGAATTGCTCAAGCTTTAATAATATTTCTCAATTTCTAAAAGAATAATTTCAACCAAAAAATTTCCAAACTTAAGAAATAATTTCCAAAATTAAGAAAAAAGTAAGAAATAATTTCCAAAATTAAGAAAAAAGTAAGAAATAATTTCCAAAATTAAATAAAAGAATTAATCAATTATTTCCAAAATCAAGACAAATCATAAAACGAATTCAAATCATTAAGACAACTCTGAATGAATCTTTCTTTGAAAGAAAATTAAGATAAATCATTCATATAGATAATCGATTGCGAAAATTTCAAGCAATTTCAAAGAAAGTTTCATAATTCTAACAAATAAAATGCGTGAATGCTTCAGTGCTTAGTTTAGAAAGAAATTGTATGAAAATAGAAGAAGCTAAGTGAAGTCTGAAACTGAAATCTATGCTTGAGCACCTATCCATTTATTCGAAATCGCATAAATTTTGAAAGAAAACCCCATAACATGTTAATGATTTTTATTTTTTGTTTCCCTTCCTCACACATTAATTCAATCTTACCTGGGAGTAATCGGATAATATTTTATCCATTTCAAAGTCCAATCTTACATGTATACGATATCACCAAAATCTATTTTCATATTGATATGCTTATTTCTGTAGGATTTCATAGAGAAAAAAATTTAAATTAAAAAAGTTAAAATTAATTTGGGTATAAAAACTGTTTAATGCATGTTGTGTAATACTAGATAAATAAAATTCTCCTAATATGGAGATTAAACTTTTTGATATATTTATGGAGAGTTATAATAAATTTTGACACACTACATTTTTTTAATAAATGAAATTTATTAGTAAAAAGAGGTATTTCCGAAATATTTCAATTTCAATTGAATCTATGCAACACTAAGAGATAGTGTTTATTCTTCGGTTTGCAACATTTCTACATTTGTTAAAAATAATTATTTTGATCCGCACAATTATTGCAAATTATTTCATTTGCATTGAATCATTATTACAAACATAACATGACAAATTTTTCAAAGAACTCAAAATTATTAACTTTCTAAAAACACCCAACTTCTAAAGAGTTTTCATATGTCGCGGAATCACTCATCACTTTTATTTCATTCCCCTTACTTTATTTAAAAAACTCTTAATTTTATGAAAATTGTCATTTTACCGCTTTAATCTAAACTTTATAAACATCAAAATATTTAGATGTTTCCAAAATGATATTAAAAAGAAAATTCCTTAGACCCTCAAACCTACATATTATACTCACTCACGGAATGGGCTTTGTTCAGCGTAGGAAGTTTATTCTGACAAGGGATCATTTATTGCAAGAGGCTTTTTTCGAATTCTGCTTTGTTATTCATTTCTCATCCTCACTTGCAATTAAATTTCTGAGAAAATTAAGCTAAAATTATTGTTCAATTACTTGTCGTCATTGTTATTAAGATAAAAGAGAGTCTGATGTTCTATTTAAAGAACAACCAGATGTATAGAGGAGTATAAGAATGTGACAAAAATGAACGAGATTTACCGCTACCATTAACTTCCTTCCTTCATTTTAACAGCTTAGAGCATTTTAAGAACTCAAAGTATAGAGGATTATGGATGTCACGTAATAGAAAAAAAATTGGTCTTAAAAAAAAAAGTCATTTATAAACATAATTATTTTTTCTACGCTGCATAAATTTGTGTCGTCAAGCATATGCTTTCACTTTTTAAGCAGCGAAAGTCGTGATATATCGCTAAAAATAAAAAAAAGATTATTTTCTTATCTTAGGATGATTTTGAAGAACATAATTTTAAAGCTGCGATTAGAAATAAGTGTATAAAAACAATGAAATGACGTAATTTGATGTATTTGTAATGATGAAATATTTACTATTTATTTAAATTATTAATGATTGTTGTGTATATAATTTTATTGTAATATAAATGACGAAATAGGTTGTGAAAAATTTTAGGACGCATATAGTTTTAATAAAAAAAAAAAGCCATGCAATTTTTTTTTCATATATATTTTTAAATTTTTTTTTCCTTTAATAAAAATTAAGAGCGTAATAAAGTCATGAAATTATTAAAAGTTGTTTGAATAGAGTGTAGCAAATTATTTAATGACATGCAATAACCAGGGGCTCTATGTATTGCACCTGGTAATTTTGCACTAACAGATGATGAACTTTGAAATATACTTTAGTTCATATTTCACAACATAAAGATAATCGAGTCATTATATAGAATTTTTTTTATTCACGATTCAAGCCATTTTATGATATTATTTTTGGTCAAAAAGAAATCGGTAAATCAAGACACAGAAAAATATGATTTTTTTATATTTACTATTTTCTATATATTTTGAGTTTTTGCTTCTGAAATTCAGTTCGAAAATTGTATGGATAGTAAAACCCGATTTAATACTTGCGACATAATACTTTTCAACTCACAATTTTGGAATCTTGGATTGATTGAATACGCTTCTAATAATAATTAAATATATTTCGCAGGCATTTAATTATTACTATAAGCGTGATTTAATTTATTATATATTGGAAAATATTGTATGTCTATAAACAATAAACACAATATTGCATAACATTGTTGAAAATTGAATAATATAGTATTACATTTAGAAATATTATATACAATAGGAATCTTGAATAATATTTTGCAATAATCCATTTATATCACATGGCTTATCTTTGGTATCCATCAGACTGTGGTATAATAATCTTTTGAAAAAAAAAATTCTTTAATACAAAATTTTCAGAAGTACAATGAAATATTTATCCTAAAAACATTCTTAAATCCATAATTATATTTTAAATATTATTGAGTTTGTATTATAAATTCATGGGAAAAAAATGTCTTTCTAAAAAATGAAAGTTTCAAAAAGCTTTAATATGTTAGAAAAATAAGTGCCATTACTTTCTTCTGAAAAGCATGCTTATTATTTATTTAAATTCCCGACTTGTAAAATGACAAAAGTTGAAACTTTTTTGAAAACTTTCGTTCCTATATCAGTTATACAAATAAGAATTTCAAACAAAAGAAATCTAATTTATAACTTAAACAAATGACTTCTCTTTTTAATTTTTTTGTCGTTTCTTTTCTTTTTTTTTTGTCATTTCTTTCTTTTACGAAGACAACATTTTTTCGGGATGATTACTTTCTGACAATCATATATTTAGAAAGAAAAAAAAATTCTGAGAATAGTTACTTCAGGGCATAAAGAATTCAAATATTAGACATCTACAATTTCTCCAAATCAATCCAAAGTAATACATTCAGCGCTGATTAATTTTTTGGAAGGAATAAAAATATAGAACAGCTGTCATATTTTGAAAAATTGCGCCCATCAATTTCAATTTGAATTCCAAATGAATGAAGAACTTGCACTGGAATGTTTGAAATAGATGACAAAAAAATAATAAAAATCGTACTGATTACGGAGGGAGATATATGTTATTGTTGTTTCTTTCTTAAAGCTCTTACTTAGATCCTATACTTGGTTATTGATTTTCATAGCGGTCTTCACAAAACTAAAAAGCAACTTGGGTAGACAGAAAGTCTGTGTTTTTAGGAAAGTGTGTCAAAAGTATACGTTTCAATGTCAACCATACCTCAAAGCAAATTTTCTGCCATACCTAGTCTTATTGTTGTATTGTACCAGTTTTGTGAAACTAACACATATTGCAATTGTAAAGACTTTAGACTAAGAGTTTCCAGCATTTATTAAATGTTTGTTTCTCTCTTATGAAAGTAGAATACAACATTCTATAAGAATTTTCAGAAGAAAATGCTATATTTTTATTTTGTTCTTTGTAACTGAAGTATTACGTTATAGTAAATTATTTGGTGTTTCTTCATTTAAATGAAATATTTTATTATATGGTTTTTTTTCTGTTTCTAAAGTCATATGTACATTAAATATCAGTGGAAGCGTTTTAAATAATTTTTTCCTAGTCTCTAAACAATTACATAGAATCAATAGTTCCTTTTAATAAATTATGTTTTATTTTCCTCACATTCTATTGACAATAATTCAATGTTTATTATGATGTATATTAAATGCGACAGATAAGGTTTTTTTTAAATCTTTTAAATCTTTTAGTATAACAGTTTTATTTTTATTACACAGTAGTAAATAGTAAATTTATGACACACGTCACTTTTCTGCCAAAAACAATTAATCCATTAAACGCCGAAACTGAACATCATTATTTGTTTTCGATGCAAACAATAAAAGTTATTATTTTTACCACTTATAATAGTAATTTAATGTAAAAATAAGGAAATTGCAATTACCTTTAAAAATATAGGGTGTTGCGTTGGCCCAACGTCAGCGGAAAAGAAGTACGAATGTTGATCGTTATCACCGAGCACTACGCCGCATTTTCCTCACGTTTTAAAAACTAGAAATCTTTATGAGCTTATTAAAGGGTGTAAAATAGTCAAAATACTTCTTTAAAAATTTTTAATTATTAAAAACTAACAAATAAATGTAGTTGACAAGCTTATTATGTAAGAAAAAGTTGATATAAATTTCAAGTATATGCTTCACTACAATTGTGGTGTAAAGCAACTTCACAAACATTGCAGCGATAAATAGTTTGGTTGTGGCAATACTTGCAACGTAGTCTTCTACTCTCTGTAGACTTAACAATAAAATGTTCTTCGGATATTGGTTTTGTAAGGCTGAATTTGTTCGGACATCCTGTAGCTGATGTTTTCTTATTTATCTCACTATCCAAGAGCGTCTGTAACAGATGAAGCACAACCTCTCGTCTAAAATCCAACAGTGACATTTTACTTCCTTCTTCAGAAAATCTTGATATTCTCCAAGTATTTGTTAGTGCAACATCGATGAAATTTCAAAATATCGGCCACCACCATCTTTTGCCACGGACCCTAATTCTGTAATTGGAAATAAAATTGTCACACAAATCTACACCACCTATTTTCTGATTATATTGCTCAGTGCAGTGAGGTTGGACTACTAATATTTTCTTCTTCTGATTTTTAGAGTATCGAGAAACATTTTTTTAGTGATTCAATTTTTCCAAACGTTGACCCTATTGTCACAACAGAGTTGTCGTTCCACCGAACAACAAGTATCTTTTTGTTTTCTTCATATTGTAAAAAAAAGAAAAAGGATTGAAAATATTTGCACTAGTTTTATCTTCTATTATTTGTTTGATACGATCAATTGAAGCTTTTTCTTAGTTGGTTCCTTTCTTGTCCATCGTAATTCTTTCTTTTTCCGTTTTTTTATATATATATATATATATATATATATATATATATAGCATAGCTTTTGGGAGGATCTAACTTCTTCTTTACATGAACTTCAACTTCCCCTGCAGTATCTCTAGGTAAAAATTCATTATCGTTATTTAAAATATTTTCATTACCTTCTTCTTCATCACTAGCAGGAGGTACGATAACAATATCGGTCTCATCTGCATCTTCGTCATCGGAATTTTATTCGAAAATTTTTTCCAAAGCTTCTTTGAACTTAAGATATCTTGTTCTACGCATTTTAAACCACAGAGGATAAAAAAGTTGCTATCAATAAGACACACAGTACTGAAATGAAATCTTTCAAGAAGGATAAGAGCCTACCCCCTTTCCGCTGACGTTGCGCGAACTCAACACCTGTTTTTACTTTCCCCTTCTTCCTCACAGAAACTCCTGCTTTGTGGAATGTACTGACAAAGAGTGACCTTGGCTAATGTATTTCTCAACCAAACCCCAATTTGTTTTTAATTTTTATTTTTTCTAAGAAAAAATGAGTTTGGAAATTTGAACCAAAAAAATGCTTAAAGTAAAACATCGATTATTAGGTGCAAAATAATTTACTTAAGTCAATTTTTTCACTGATTTGTTAGCAGTGCTATTCTTTAACATAAAACTGTAATTTATTCAAAAAATTTTTTAATCGTTATTTTTTTATATTTATTTATATTGACCGTTGCGTCAACGCAACACCAGCGGTTAATGGGTTAAAATACGCATTTTTTCCTAAGAAATTGAACATTTTAATAAATTACAAGTTATATTCAACCGACTTTAAAGTGATTAAAATAACATGTTTCCGAATTATCTGGAAAATGTTATTTTTATAACAGTTACTTAAAATTCAATATTTTTAGTAATAAATTAAAGGAATTGAAATTTTTTAAAAAATTTTTGTGTGTATAATTGCTTATATTGTTTTCAGTCTGAAATAAAACACAATATTTTTCCCATTTATAGGATGGATTAACATTTGGAAAATTCTATATTAAAAAAGTTGAATAAATTAGATAATTTTCTTTTGTTTTTTTAAAAATTCGTATTTATATACTGACAAACGTTAAACGAAAGCAGTTTTTCCTCTCCAATGTCATCAATTTGTAGTTGAAATCTCGAGGGTAAATATATATATATGTTATGCGTTCTGTAAAGTAATTGTTTGAAAAATGTACTTTATATTAACTGCTTTGTATATTGAATGGTATTTTCAGAAAAAAAATATGAGTACAGCTGATTGTGGTGCACTTCACAGGTTAAAAGAATGTAGATAAAAATATTTCAGGTACCCTGTCATACCCTATTAGCTGTAAATATTATTCGACATCTTCATGATGTTTTACAACATTCTAAATGACAGATAATATTGTGAAGATGTCCTAACTATGCTATTAGATCATCTTCACGGTATAAGGTGTGTTGTGCAAATAAAGTATAACTTTTTTTCTTTTATATAACCTTGCATTAAATTGTTGTTTGAACGAATTTTCAAATCATTACACTTAATGTTTTTTTTTAAATAATTGTTTAAAATAAGCATGTATTTTTGTTTTTCAATTAAGAACAAGTAGATATTTTAATTTTTTGGAATGTTTTTTGATAAGGCTTTTACGTCTATTATTGATATTTAAACTGAAAAATATTACGTATTTTAAGTTAATTTCGCAAATTCTGTCATAACTAAGCAGAGAGTCATTTGCGATATGTTTGTTCTTAGATTTGTTTGAGCAAGAATTTTCATACGTATATTTTATATTGCATTCTGATTATGTTATTTTTGCTTCGCTTATATTAGTCATTGTTTAAATTATTATATATTTATTCAAAATTCAACTCTGTCTTTCTCTATGTATACACGCACACACGCACGCAGAGAGAGAAAGTTGCATTTTGAAAATTACATAAAAACTCAAATCAAGCAATTAGAGAATGTTTTTAAGCATAAGTTAAGCATTCAATGCAATTATTAATCATTGCAATCAATTAATTATACAATCAATTTATATTAATGTATGCGCCTTTTGTTAAACAACAAACGTTACTCCAATTCAAACTACGGGTTCGATAGATTTGATTGTGGAAGAGGCTGCATTGTATGAGTAGTTTGTGTTTCAGGTTTATTCTGAAAATCTCGAAACTTCAAAGGTGAATAATATTTATAAATGAATAGCAATATTTGTCATACATTTTAAACTTATTCTCAAGTTTATTTTTTTAGTATTTTGAGGAGTAACGCCATCTATGAGCAAAATTAGGAGAGCCTAATTGCCTAAAAACTAAAAGAATAAGCCAACAGCCTAAGCAAAAAAAAAAAAAAAATCATGTTGTGAATAATTTTAGAACAAAATAGAATACCGTTAATTGATTTTATATGAAACTTTAAAATGAATTTAGAGCTCTTGTGGTGTTTTTAGAGCTGTTTTGTTAATCTTCAAACTAGCATTGTAAAATTCTAAACGGAATAATTATTTGTGTGCGATTTTGCATTTAGACTGAACTATTATTTCTTCTCTTCGATTTTGTCAAAGAACATATGGCTTTATTTATGTTCTTTCAAATAATTTATAAACATATAAACACGCTTTCTTAATCATTTCTGTAGTGCAATCTTAATTCTCAGAACATCTTCAAAAGTATTTAATAAATCTCTTACTACCCTTTATTTTATATAGTCTTGAAGAAATTAGATATATAAAAAATATTTATAATATTCATTTTTCTCAATTTAATATTACAATACATTCTGACATTAGATATACTAAGCAGGTTACGAAAAGAGCCAAAAGAGACTTTTGAATTTTCATTTATTCAAAGGAAACTACTGGCTCTAAAATTCTGAAGGAATTGGAAAAAAAGAATCTACCAGTTTCATCGCAAGGGTTTAAAAAGGCACAGCAAAAAAAGAAACAGACAAAATATAGCTCAAGAGTTGAGGGAAAGATAAAAAAGAATTTCGATAGTAAAACGAAAAAAATCAAGAATTTGAATGGGAAAATTACGCGTCAAAGTTTTGAGATCGTCCTCGAACATCATTGAGTGTGTTTTGGGCTGGAACTAAGAATAATATTTGAATACGAATGGCTTTTAATGTGGATATAAAATGAGTATTTTCAAACGGTGGTGGAAGAATGTTTTGAAGAATTCTAAGCAAAAGTTTATCACGTTTCTTTTCGTGCTCCAAGATTTCTTGGTCTTTCTTTGAGATTAAAAAGAAATTACTTTCTAATATTTATCCAGCAGATTAAAGATTTCAATGGTTGCCTTTACGAATAAAGTTTAGCTTTTAACTGAACTTTTATATGTTCTTGTTGAATATTATAAAGGCTGCATTTCTCTATATACCTAGAAATGTTACTTTATCAACTTTCTATAAACGACTAAATCCTGTTACACGTTTTTATAAAACATCTAAATACATTTTTATTATTTATTTAATTATTAACTTTTACATTTTGATCCGATTTTTTATTCTCTTTTATACGAAGTGCAGAAAATGTATTATAATTGTCAAAAAATTTGAATTCGAGATTTTGACGAATCTCTACGTTTCAAGCCACTCCGAGTTCGAAAAACACATCTTTTTCTTAATTATTTTTTTAATCATAAGTCTGTGAACACGTCTAAAACTTTTTGAATTGGACAACCAAAATTTGAAACATAAACTCCTGCTCAAATTTGAAAATTTCTATGAGATTTTGAACGAAATCCCTTCCGTCAGTCTGCCAGTTTGTCCATCTGGCTGCTCGAGTACATATAAATTAGATAGTTTTAAAACATTAAGATTTAGATAAAAGTTTGTATACAAGTTTAGCCTATGAAATCTGCAACTTTGACATTTAAATCTTGAGCCAAATCCATGAAAATGTTGACCGTTTGTCAGTGTGTGTTTTCGCATGTAAGTAAACACTGAAACTCATAAACGAAATGACTTATGTAATCTTATGATTACAACTATTGTCCCGTAACAAATTTTGGATTCAACCAATAAGCAAAAAAGGCGTTCAAAATACATACTTTCACATTAAATTCAGTTAAAATGCTGGATTCCTGCAAAATATCTGTATTTCGTAACTGTTACTCGCCAATGCCATGTAAGGTATTCTCCAACTTACCGTAAATCCACAATTTCGTGAGGGAGAAGAGATAAGACCTTTATATGGGAATATGTGGGAAAATTTCGGGAAAACAATATTCCTGATCTTTGCGGGAGGGAGCATTAGAGTATTATTATTATGTTTGAGAATTTAAAGGTTGTTCTCTCTTTGTTGAGCTTCATTTATATGAGTAATTTCCACATTGTGCAGTACCAACAAGGCATTTTAAGTCATAGTGTAAAGGATAATTTTAAAAATGTAACAACATTGTTGGTTCTGATATTCCTTCTAATTTGAAATAGTTCGGCCAAGTTTCATATTTTTTTCCTATAATATTTTATCAATGGATCGATTTGCACTTTTCCTAAACATGTAAATGCATTCAAAGAATACTTTTACCGAATAGAAGCAGCTATCCCAAAATTTTCCTTTATAGTATGCCGATTTTGCAGCATATAATATATAAATGCACTTTATCTTTCTTTGAAATAGTTGCTTATTTATTGTTATGTTTTGCTCTGCTTTGTAACAGAACCAACAATTTTACTGAAACATATTCCAGATATATTTTCTAGGAAACAATTATCTGCTTGAAACCCCTAGAATTTTATAGAGTCGAAATCATATCTTAAATATCTCATGATTTCTTTGAATCAGTTATGAGGCATCATTTTAAGAATAAAAATTAGATCTGAAGTCACACATCACACATATAATTACTGTAATCGCCAGAAAATATATTTATCTTGATATTAATAGCATTTTAAATCGACACTAGAATCAGTTTCATATAAATTCCGCAACTCTTGCAGAAATCTTTTAATAAAGCTTTTTTGAGACATCACCAGGGACAATATAGAGAGAGAGCAGATGAACAGATGAATATACCAACAACAACAAAAAAAAAGAAGAAAAAAGAAAAATCGCCGAAAGAAATAAATCTCCTTCATTCCAATAAAGAAGATGCTTTCAAATACAAGAAGAATCGCAGGTGTCTATCAATTGTTTTTTACCACAATCTCAATTTATTTACAATTTTTCCAAAAAAAAAATAAAAATAATAATAATAATTTTCGTGAAAAAAAAAACAAATAGTATGCAAATATATTTTTAAACAGAATAGGAAACGCATCACAGTCCGCAATAATTTTTCTGCCATCAAAATGGCAGCAGTCTATATATCTACGCATATATATTTGCAATGTTGATAATGAGGAGCAAAATTAATTAATTTTTACTCTACATTTACTTTATGAATAATCAGAAAAATTCAATGAGCAAATAAAAGATCGAATAATAAGTTAAGATAATATGGGCGCTTGAAATTCGTTTATAATCAAAATGACCACTTCGTGTAAATTACTTAATTATTACGAAGTTATTTAAACGTAACAGAACTAAAAACATATAAATTCATTTCCTCTTCACTTTAAATGACTTACTGAAATATGGCAGAAATATTTTGATATGTTTCTGAGAATTTGGAAAGAATAATTTCATGAAATTAACTTGGAGTTTAAGATATTGTGTTTTTCGTTTAAAAAAATCTTACAAAATTACAACTTTCAGCTTAGCAAACAGAAATTATTCCAATACTTTCCTTTATTTTATTTTCGAATATACAGTATTAATATTTTTCAAGAATTGCAGTAGAAAGTTAAATTTTACTCTCTCTTAGTTAGCATAGAAATATTTCAATTTTTATGAATTTTGAAAGCATTTATTTGCTCTAACTATTAAAAGAAATAAAGATTTAATTACAACTAATATTTGTAGCTCTCTTAACAAACAGAATTATTCCTTAAGAAAATTTGTTTCAACACAAAGAGAAAGAAATAAAGTGTTAGATATATATATATATATATATATATATATATATATATATATTTTTATCCAAGGACAGCTCTTTAAAGCGACAACTACTTCTCTAAATTGAAGTCTGCTTTTCAGAAGGACATTTCAATCAAATCCTGAGCCCAGACATATTGCAGAAAATTCGTTCCACGCGACGATGAGTTGAATTGAAAACACTCATCTATGATTCATGAGACAAAGTATATTTTGAGAAAGAGAAAAATTTCAATTATTGCAGAAATTCTTATTGGCCACTAAAATGGGGTTGAGAAAATAAGTTTGTAATTTTTGTTTTTATTCTTGACAGCACTCTGAGCTTTTGAATTGCGTAATATCTTGATCAAAACTATTTTTGCAATCCACAGAAGGAATTTGATTTGATACTGTAAACAGAAGCCATATAAATTTAAAGTTTCAACTCTTTCCTCAAATAAAGTGATAAAAGAGATGCGATGAGAAGTTTATGTTTCTAAATTTTTAAAACTTGATAAAATTAATTAAAATTATTGATTCATAACTAATTAATATATTTTTTTTATTTCAGGATGAAAATACTTTAAAGAATATACAAGTTAATCACAATATGAATAATAAATATGTGAATGAGTGAATACTGATGAATGAATGATTATATTACTCAATATATAAATAAAATGAATCAATAAAAATTTATTTATTTTTATTCATATTTCATTTACCTTTGATAATTACATGCTCATACACAAGCTCATTCATTACTAGGTTAAGTTTAAAAATGCCAATTAACATTGATGAACTTCTTATCAATATTTCAAACCTAAGTCTCGTAACGTAAGAAAATATAATTTCACAGTAAATACAAAGAGTTTTGATTGGTTAGCTAGGCAGCAAGGCTGCGAAATAGACTGGCTGAAAACTGAAGGCTGTATCAAAATTTTATTTTGTGACATTTCTAGAATATGGAAGGTGGTAGGAGACAGGCAATTACTGATGGCATAAAAAGATTTAATTTTTATTTTATATGATTCTTCATATAATATAAAAACCAGCCAAATGAAAAAATATCAGCATAATGAAAAAAATAATATTTAGGCTTGGGTGACAGATTATGATGTATTATGACAAGTTGTTTATTTTAAATGCGGAGACATTCTTCAATTTCGACATTTTTATTTCAAATGTATTTAATTGTGTCTCCAAGTTTATCACTAATTATGAAACACTATTTTACATTATCACTTTTTACTCATTGATCACATGATCCTTCTACTTTTGAAAAATGGACACTCACAAAATCTCAAAAAAGGTCCTTAAGAATTTCAGGAAATTTTAGCCCATATGTGGTTAATAATAAGCATTATTTGAAGAATGGGATAGTGATTATGTATGGCCTCCTTTGGTACTGAGGTTTTTGAGAATTCTTCCAAAACTGGACAAATGAAATTCGATACACTTTATAATAATATATATAACAATTGTTTAATAATATTTTAAAATTCTATGTAATTGCAATTGCTTTAGAAAACAAAATTCCTAGAACATTTCCTAGTTTTTAAAAATTAATATAATAAATGAATATGCATAAAATATATTCAATTCTTTCATGTTTTCTTTGAATCTAAGTTAGAGAAAATTATAATTAATTTTTGAATACATTTTTATTATTGATTAAAATTAAAATGATTGAAAATATATCATTTAATTTCTTCCAAGAAATAGCGATACAAAATTGCCGTTAACAAGATTTAAAAAGAGCTTTGGTTCCAAAGAAGAAACTCTTCTATAAGCGTTATTTTTTTATTTTTATTATTATTTTTTTAATATTGAGTGGGTATTTTCTATGATCCAAAATTATAGGATTGCGGCTAATCTCTCTTTCCCATTATAACATAGTCACGGTCAAAATTAATAAAAATATTTTTAAAATTGATTCCTAATCTATAGTTAGTGTAATTTAAACTGCAATTTGCGAAGTTTAGCTAAAATGTTGCCATCGTTTCAAGAATTGTTCAGAATCAGCCTGAAACTGCTGCACGATCGATAAAATTCAAGAAGTAAAGAGTGGCAATTTATTAAAGTTTAAGAGTTTCCCCAGAAATATCTCGATTTCTCGAATATGAATTTTCTAATTGATTCTAATTCTAATTCATTCGAATACGTTTACAAACGAATTAGGAGCATTTTTTTACATACTAGATCAGACTACTTATAAGGCATTATTCCTGATCAATCATTTATGAGATTTTTTTTTTTTTGAGTAAAAAAATAATGGAGGTAGTTTTCAGAATCTCGATCAGAATCAGAATCATTTTCTTCAGAATCTTTAATTATTGAGGAAATTTAAAATGTGTAAACTTTACGATTTTTATCCACATATAACTTCACGTTTCTAATGATAATGAAATAGATAGTTTTAAAAACTTTATTTCATGGCAATATTATATATATTTCTCTTTTTTAATCATTCAACAAAATATAATTTATACGTTTATACGGTACTGCACAATAAGCATCAACTTTCTAAATTATATGAATTTTAATGCTAGAAAAATAAAAATTGTTGAAAAAAAATGATTATGAATAATATAAATCTTAGCATTTGCATTAACAATGGAAGTTTTACTTAAATATTTTTTTAATAAATGAATTCTATATATATATAACTTTAAGGTACAATATTCTTAAAACGCCCATTGATTCATAAAGTTTACTAATTTAAGCAGATTATTCGTGTCCATTTCAAGCCACATCAATGGAATGGTCCAATCAATATGTTTATATACCGCTAATTGTAATGTGCATCTCAAAGTGCGAGTGGAAAAGAAGGCATTGGGACTTACTGTGTCTTTAACAAGAGTTTCATGAGAACGTTAGAATAACATTTGCATGGATTGCCCACAAATGATTGACATTTATGTTAACAAATGTTAAGGTGTGGAAAGCTATCGCTCCGTCTGGGTGGCTTAAAGTGATCGTGAATGATTGGCTTAAAGGGATGCATTAGAAAACGTTATGATTGGAATCCACCACTCCATTGGTGTGGCTGAAAACAATCTTGAAGTGTCAAAAAATTCTAAAGTGTGGAAAACCACAACTCTTTTGGTATGTTGTAAAGCAAAAGCGAGTTAATCGCTTAAAATACTGTATTAAAATTAGTAAGCTACAGAATACTACTATTCCATTGATATGGAGTGAAGTAAGGATGAATGTCTGCTTCAATAAAGAAAAATATTTCGACCAGCAAAATGTCTAATCTAAAATAAAAAAAAAAAAATCTGAAGCCTATTGCATAGTTTATGAACTGATTTAAAGTTTGTTAAATGATTGACCGATTTAAAGATGGTTAAATGCCTACTGGTGTAATTTATTATCCTATGATATTTCATCGCAGAGCATTAAATACTCATACTTTCTGTATTCAATTACTAAATCATCAATGCAGTTACGCAGTGCTACGAAATCAGCTACGCATTCGATATGTATAAAGAAATTATCACTAGTTTTCTATTAAACAAAAAAGTTAAAATTCAGTAATTATTATAGAATTTCGAAATACATATATTCATTTGATGTTTCATTTCATAAAACATTACGAATTATTGCCAAAAATTTCTTTTCTTTTTTTTTTTCGGAAAAAAGAAAAAAAATTCAATTTTTTCCATAAAAACCTTTAACAAACTTAGGAGTACATTTCCAAAATGGTATAGAAAAAAAAAACGATGCAAAATTACAGCAAACTGAACAAAAACTTTTAATTAATTCTTACTAAAGACGTTGTTTTTTTGCAATTACCTTCTGTAGGCTGTTTAATTTAGAACTAGAATATGCTCTTCCCATGCTATCAGTACGAACAAAATTAAACCAATAGTCTATTTTGGTGGACTTACAATTAAAACTTTTTCTGAAATTTTAGAAAAAAAAAAAAAACTTAGCAGCCTCAACCTATCATATAGGAATGGATAAAAAAAATATGTTTACATTTTATAGCTGAACTATATAGTCAATTGATATCATTTTAACAAGAACTGTTTTCTAAAATGTTATCATTAGACAAATGAATATTTTTTTTAAAAAAAAATATCCCAGGAATGAAGCATATATCAAAACTTTTTGAAAAAGGTTAAAACACTTCGGCCTTTTTGAAATGTACATTTGATTTACTATATTGATCGATAATTTTTTAAAAATATTTTTAATAAATTTGAAATACTGTGCGAGATTTTAAGTACTTATTGTATAAAAATTATAGGAATTGAGTAAATACCTTTTTATATTACTATTAATTCATACATTTTTCTTCTAATTACACTACTTGAATAATCAAAACGAATAGGAAATAGGCAATAAAATACTTTGAGATGACTAACGAACGTCAGTAACTATTTGATCTGAGAATTATCGAAGAAGGCATCAAGGAATATGAAAAAAGAAATTGTATTTTCAAATTTCCATTTCAAAATTATTCTTCAGAACTATTTTCAAAAACACGATTTCTAACACTTAACTTATTATTATTTAACTTTTGCCACAATGTAAAGATCATCTAATAAAACGGAATTTATCTCAATGAAATGCGAGTTGAGAGGAAAACATTATTTGCAGCAATTTAAAGTCAGTTATTAAATGTCCAGTTGACTATGTCAGAGTGCAGAAAAGCGTAAAGAAATAACCTTTGAATAATAAAAAAACAATATGTTTAGTTGTTTATACGCAGCTGTCCTGTACCAGACATGCTTTGCGCCTAATCATTTTAAATAGTCAGAAGCATTTATGGTAGAAAATAATTTTTCAAGCGACATGAATATCATTTAAACTTGTAATTCGATAATATGCTTATTTATTTATCAACAGGATTTTTTCACTTCATATTGTGTAATCTCTTACATACGATTAAAAAAAACAAGGCTGAAATTGGAAAAGTTTGGAATTATATTGATTTTCTCAATTCATGCTCTTGCTTCAAACTGAAAGATATCTCAAAGTATACAAAACAAAGAATATCTTATAAAATAGTAACATAATCCGAAGCGTATATCTGATAAAATATCATGTTTTATTTATTCAATTAAACGATATTCTTTGCAAAAATTTAAGAAATTTTTATTAAATATTGAAAAATTAATATTAAATAAATTCTTCATAAGTCTAAAGAAAGTTTTTTTTTAAATTATCTCTGAATTATACATACTCATTTTCTGATGAATTTTGTTCTGCCTGGATACCTATTCCGAAGAAAATTATATTAATATTTCACATATTTCAGTGCGCGGTCAATATACAAATATGTTTAGCACATGTATTGGTATTCATCATTTTTCTTATACAAAGTTCCTATTTAAAAATAGAACAAATTAATTTTTTTGCTTCTTTATTTAACAGCAAACCAACAATATGATGTTTTCTTGTGCTTGTAACGGATTGGAATGAGCGAGGATAGAACCTGGGACCTTGTGATTCACAGTCCAGTAACATGACCACAATACAAAAGCAATTGCTCGTGCAGCGTAGCTATTTGCTGGCTTATAAGCTATTCACCACATGCTAGTCTACTGAAATGCTTTGCCTTGAAGCATTAAAAATAAAAATAGATTGAGTAAATTTTATACTCTTTCACTTAGTGATATAATTTAAAAATAACGGTAATAAATTCTACCATGAAGATTAACAAGGACTATATTCAAATGAAAATTATTTGTGAAATAATTAAAAAGCAAATAAACTGCTAATAATCCTATTAAATATCCTCAAGTAAGAAATATTTTTAATAATTTTGACATTTTCGGTGCTATGCAAAAGACGTTATATAATTTTGAAAACATTCCAGAACGTCCAAGAGACTGAAACATCTTATTTCGTTCTTATTTTCTCCTAAAAGTGCATTCGATATATATTTCCCGCACTTTCCTAGAAAACGCTCTTCTCGCTTTTCGAGATTTAATTAAACATATGGACTTCAATAAAGTAATTTCAAATACTACCTTTATATCCCCAGCCACTTCAAAGGTGTTGGTTGCAACTAAAAAGTAAAATTTCAAGATCGAGGGTTCCAACGCGAAATAAATATCCCATTCATGAAATAATGGTTTTTTATTCATTACTATTCGATTTGAATATTCCATTCATTTGAATCTCTTGCTCTATTGGAATTAGAAAGCGTGAAAATCCCATTCATGAAATAATTGTTTCTTTTTTATACAGAATATATTTATATTATTCGATTTGAATTTTCCGCTCCTTTGAGTTTCTTGATGCATTCAAATTGAGAATTTATTCAATTGCAACTTTATATTTCTAAAAGTCATTCACATTCATCTTGTTTTAGATATAACAGTTTAGATATAATAATATTCCTTCACTTTTTCATTTTCCTATCGCATTAATTTCTAATTTATAAATTTTAAATTCATATTTTTCTTCAATACCCTTTAAAGGCTTCGGAAATTTATATTTCTTCTTGAAGTCTTAGGGTTCTATATTAGGAACTCAATTCACTTAAAGAATCGTAGTTATTACTAGAATAATCCGGGTCTTATGAACGTTTAATATGACGGCGTTGTTGTCCCAGAATTCCCCAGCCTGAGAAGTATGGAGGAGAGCTAATAACCTGGTGTCTTTCTCGTCATCTGACCATGTTACAAAATACAAGATGCATCCCTCTGTTGCGTTAGTTTCATGAGCGTTAATATATGAACTGAATCAATAATGAATATTTCGAATTGTTAAAAGAAATTAATTTTTAAAATTAGTATTCAATAATATGTTGCTTATAAAAGATGTCCCAAAATTAACGCTAGATTTGTAGTTGTCACCAGTCGTGTAGTAAAGTGTTGTCAACTCTATTAAAAACCTTTGACAACTGATAGTTTAGGTTTAGTAAAAATGAAGCATTACTCGATAGAACAACGTGTTTTCATTTTTGAACAATATTTCAAAAATAATAAAAGTCTGGTAGCTATAGTTCAAATATTTGAGAACTTGCCCCTGGATCGTGCGATTTAACAATATTAGATTTCTTTTTATGGGGCTATTTGAAGTCAAAGGTCTATGCCAACAAGCACACATGCATGCGCTCATTGTTGAAGGAAATTCAATGCTGCAACAACGAAATCAGCCACATTTATGCAAAATGGCCATGAAAAATTTCGACAAAATAGTGCATACGTGCCAGTAGAGCCGTAGAGTCCATTTGTCCTATGTGTTACTCCATATATAACCCCATCCTGTGTAATTTACGATTCAATAAAAATATACAATTTAAAGGAAAAAAACAGTGTTCTTTATTTAATTAAAATCTAGCATTATCGCTTGTTCTATCGTGTAACGTTCCATTTTTTCTAACCTTACACTATCAGTTGTCAAATGATCCTTTTAAAAGTTTGCCAACAGTTTATTGCAAGAATGGTGGCAAATTCAAAGCTTGAATTAGGACACTTTTTATTAACCCAAAGAAAAAGTTTATAGCAAATTACTTTATCATTTATATATATGCATCAGTTTTATCAAGCTTCATATTTCTTCTTTTTATTAGATGTCAAGAGTGAATATTTCTGAAATTATTCTTGAAACTTCTTGACATTAGAAGGTTTCTTCCTGTTTTCGCATTCTTATCGAAGAAGGAAGCGGATATAGCGTTTTAATGTTTAATGTTTCTTCGCACGCAAATTAGCTAATATACTAAGTTTAATTAGATAAGTTGCAGCTAATATTTTTGTGTGACATTATTTCAGGAAATTATTGTATGCCCCTGATATCGCAGTCTTTATGAAATGTGTTTCTTTAGAAAGGTCCGATTCTAGAAAAATCAGCTATTATTTACATGAATGTTTAATGATTTTCTTTCAAGATCGTATTTTATTCCCCGTTTAATAGTGGTATTCTTTTAGTTTTTGATAGTTTATATTAACTGGAATAATTGAAATTATTTGGAAAATGGAAATCTTCAGCATTGCGCTGGAATTTAAAGTATTGACAGTAAAAAAGTATGAAAACTTTGTTGTTGTTGTTGCTTATACCTCATCAACTCCAAGGGGTGCAGTAGCTTCTGAGGGTAAAGACCCCTGTGCACACCAGGGCAGAAATGTGACTTCTAGATCATAGGAAGATGACACTCAAACACTCGCTTACAAAACTCCTTTTTATAAGGGGGGGGTGCTCTTTCACACACTTCACAGATAGAACACAGGGTGAAGAACAACCATGCTCGAACCAGAAGTCGAAGCAGGGATGCCCAGATCACAAGGAAGACGAGCTACCAGTAAACATTTATTGTTAAAATAACATTTGAAATCATATTCTTAGACCATTAACGAATGTTATACGAATAAATATTAATTTATATCATTCGCATATAAATATTAAAAAAAATTAATACATTGCATTCTTATAATTTTCTTAAAATAATTAAATAAATGACAAGCGTGAATTCAAAAAAAGGTGAAGAAATTTTTCCGTTACTTTCTTTAGATTACTTCATAATATTCCTCAAGATTTCCTTTGATACTAAATTTATTTCCTTTTTATCTTTCTTTTATTCTGAAAAGGTTCCTTTAGCTTTGCGTAAAAAAAGTTTGCAGTTCCCTTTTAATTTTAAGAAACTTCTTGAAAAAAACCACAATAAAAAAAAAAACCCTTCATAGTAGATATAAGTTTTTATTTAAGTCTTAATAACCGAAGATGAAAATGCATGCTAGTAGAAAACATACATCCTCAGGCAACTTAAGACAGATAATTTATGCGACTTTCTTATGTATAAAAAATACGTATTTTTTCTTGCGTTTAAGAAGCAAATATTTATCTTAAAAGTTCATAATATATAACGTCTACACGTTGTAAAAACAAAGTAACATATTTTTTGCAATGATAACTCTGAAAATACTGAACAATTTAAGAATTCAATTGCAAAAAAAAAAAAAAAAAAAAAACGATGAATAACTTTCTATTTTTTTCAGTTTTTATCGTATTTTTGATTTTAATAAAGTAAAAATGATTATATGAATATATATTTTAATACGAAATGATCATGTACTATTTATTAAATAAAATATAAGATTTCCCAATTCAATAAAGAACCAAACGTTATAAATTTAAAATCATTTCTCTATAAATGCATGCAATATTCAGAAATCTTTGTATTTTGAATGCTAAATCCTTATTCTATTGGATAGAAATTCAGCATACATTAATTGGTGCACATTAGTTAAAACGCTGGTTTGAAACATTTTCAATGTAATGGAAAAGCAACTTTGAGGATTTTAAAACAATAATTTGTAGAACATAATAAAATAATTTGCTTTTGTTCACTTTGTTAAAGCCGTAATAAATGAAAACAATAATACGCATACTCTAAAGTATAAAGACATTTCTAAAATTCACTAAAGGGGCTGCGGTGGCTTGGTGGTAAGGTTTCGGATTCGAAACCGGTCGGTTTTAGGTTCGATACCTGATTCCACCGAAGAAACATCGTGTAAACGGGCCTGGCGCACGTCACATCCGTTGGAGCCGAACGTTCCCCTCCCCCCCGCAAGAGCAGCGCGGCAGCTTGGAGAGGGGTCACCAGCTGATCATAGAAGTACAATCACTTATAGTATAGTTAATGGCATTGCCCATTAAATGACGCAAGTATAGAGTTTTCTTTAATTTGCAGAGATATTTACCTTCTACAAATATGCTTTATTAGAAAATTTATGTTAAATTTTTGTGTTAGAAAAAGTTTCGTAATTTCTGCAAAAAAAAAAAAAAAAAAATTAAAAATGTTAAAATAAGACGGGACATCTGACTGCCGAAATTACAGAATCAATCTACATTATGAATTTTGAAGGTTATTTTTTCCTCTTCTCTTTTCAATTTTCTTATTTCCAATCTAGTTTTAAACCAATCCATTGCTTATATTTAAAATGCAGTTTATTCATATATTATTTAAATTACCCAGTTCATTATTTTATCGGGGTCCATAGCTCGTTCCAAGATAAAATATAGAATTAACTATTGATGGGAATTTATTTTTAATGTATGTTGCATTATTCTGCTGCTTGACAATATTAGATGTTCAGAGATTAAAGAATTTTGATATCCTTGATGTTTAATCTCAGAAGCATTAGCTCAGCTGTTAACCCTCCTGGCGGCGGCTTTCAGATTGCTATCCTTACCGAAAGCGGCACACCGGAATAACAGGTTCAACTTTAAAAATGTCGCGGTTTGGTCAAAAGTATTGCTTTCCCCTTTTGCGGTCAGTTCAGCGCTGCAGGTGGGAAGTGATTAGCAAATCTCATGCTGTGAGTAGCAGGTGTTTCTTATCGTAGTCTTTCGATTTCTAAGAGCATTTTTCTTTCAGTGCTTAGGAAGAGATTGACAATAACATCGATTGAAAATGCGAAAATGTGATTGATTTTTTTAGAGATTTTTCGATTATTTTATAAAACAATACGTAAAATTTATGTTAGGAATAAGTTATTATCATGTTTATTTGATACTAGTCTAGTTTTTATAAATTGAAAGTCCTCGTCTAATATTTTTTTCATTGAAATATGTTTCGCAAATTATTTTATTCCGTAGTACTGTGAAATTATTTCTCGACATTACCTGCAAGTGATTTAATTTTTTTTAAAAAAAACCCTTTCAGCGCATTGCCAATTTATTTTAATATTTTAAAATGCGTGTTTAAAACATTAATTGCGATAAGTAACACTACGTTATAACTTTGTTTCTTCAGTATTCAAAAAAATAATTGTGTAATTAGGGAATTTCATGCAATGTTTCACTTTCAAATATATCGATTTTCAGTATTTATCTGCATGATTAAAATTTTATAATTAAATATACTTTACAATATTTAATTCGCAAAGCTAATTGGCCAGTTATTCAGTAATGCTGAAATAACTGGTCGATGCGCCTTATGACTGTAACAAATAAAAATAATTGTCAAAATATTTCTTTGTAATATTCATGATACAAATTTGGCCTGGAAAAATGACTCAAATAATACAGATTATTTAGACTCATAATTAACCATTTGCAACTAGAATTTTTTGAATACCTTCAAATCAAGTTCCTACAGAATATTAAGTACTGTTTTAAAATAAATTACAATTTTTGAAAAATCTCAGTTTTAAGTTTTTCGGGTTAGAATCAAAGCTCTTACTATTTTGCAATCGGATAACGACAAACCGTGGGGTAAACGAATCATTAAAAAGAAAAATCTGAATTGAAAAGCTTTGCAAATACAATTGCATTGATCTTTTTTACTTATTACTTTTACATTATTTATTGCTTTCAGTGATCAGCACATGTGTTACGTCGAGGTTACTAGCCAATATAAAATTTTTAATTAAATGTTTTCTTCAGCAAAACATCTTGAAATTTCAAATTTTGATAGTCATATAATTCATACTATTGCAGACTCATTGTACCATTCTGTATTGCAGATTTTTTGAATTTTCTGTCAGCTCCTTGACAGTAATTCCTTAATTTAAAACGGGAGTGAATAAACTTCAATTAATGCAAAACCTGTTTTGCTGAAACCAATCAGGCTTATTAAATTTCTAAATACAGGGAATAGAATCATTCAGCAATAAAGTTTTATGTATATACTGAATATTTCTTTTTAATTTTTGAAATGACTCAGATGATTTCTCATATCTCTTAATCAATAAAAATTTCCAAAAATTCCTTCTTATTCTGTAATAATTTTGAAAGTTATGATGGAATACACTTCAAAATCTCATTTTATTTTTAATTCATAATTTTTAAAAATTTTCAGAAAAAAAAAACATTTTACACATTTTCATTTTCTAAGATGCATATTCCATTAAGATATATATGGAAGCTCTAATAGACGCCACGCACAAACATTCGTCTAAGTTAATAATAAAGATGGACAAGTGTATGTGTCATTATTTGTCTGGTTGTATTGGTACTTTTCAGACCAGACAGTTTGAAATAGAATTACCAAAATCTGCCCCTACATACTTTGGACAGTGGGAATCATTTCTTTAAAATTTCAATTAACCCTTTCAAGAGACAAGGGAAGTATGCTCATCACCAAATTCAACAATTTTTGAATAAAGTTATGTAAGTTGGCATAAATTCTTACGAATTTTTCATTAAGGTTTCAATTGTAGGTTAGAGGTTTCAATTGTTTATCTCAAATAAAATGAAGTGTCTTGATTTATTTCTTAGTTATTAATTGGAAAAATTAATTAATAAATCAGATTAAATTGATCTAATAAGTTGAATGAATTACTTTTCCTAGGCCAATCTTAATTTTAAAAACATTTTACTCCAACATGACTAGGAAAAAAAGGCCCTTTAAAGGGCTAATAAAAATTATTAAAATTTTAAAGGTCATTCGAAAATATCACAGTAGAAAAATAATTTGTACATTAATTATGAATTCAAATTTTTTTCCCACTTTTAATTAAATTAAAAATATTTTAGCATATTTTAAAAATATATTTTATTTTTGAATTGAAACTAAACGTTTTCATTGTTATCCTTATATTTCATTCCGGCTTTTTACCCATTGATGAGGATTTAGTTAAAAGGTTAAAAAGATCTAAGCTAAAAGCAAAGGGGTAAAAATTTCTTTACTGAAATACAAATAAACCATGTGGCTGAAGAGAATGCTCCATAATTAGCATCTCAATAAATAAGACACTAAAAGTTCAAGATCTTAATTTTACCTCAAAGAATGAATTTTCTTGGTGATACATTCAAATGTATAAATGACACATTGTATAAATTATATTAGAATAATTTCGTATTTTATCGCTGATAAATGGTAAAATTTTAAATAATTTTTAATTAACAGAAGTTTTAATTAAAATTTTGAAAATTTCCTCTCGAGGTGAACATTAACAGTTTTCTAATTATTTAATGTCGAAGTGCGTTCGCTCCAAGTCAAACAGTTTGATCTGGAGATCGCCAATACGAACATTCATATTCATTATAATTAGAGATATTCGCTACTTTAATAGAAATATTCGCAAGCGACCTTCATGTCTGACACCCTTGTTCAAACTAGTTCTGTTTTTAAAAAATGAAAATGTGAGGCTAAAGGTTATTAAGAATAAAGAATTTCAAATTACATGGAAGTGTGTGTTTTTTACTCTCGTGATCAAAAATAAAATAAAACAAAGATCATATCCCGTCTTGTTTGTTGAAAATCACATCCAGTGAACTCGAACTGACCAAACAGAAGAAGAAAATAGTCTAAATGCCAGTTGTACGCATTAAAAAAAATTTTAAATGCTAACATATGAGATAAAATTAGATCAAGGAGTTAAAATAATGGCAACAATTTTAAAATTATTAATTCTCACATTTAACTCACACATTCACTCACTTTCAAGTGGATTAAATTACTCAGCATTAAGAGTAAAAATGTCAATATAAACCAGTTTCATATAAACAGAATCGTGCGATGTATATATAAGATTGTACAGTGAAATAAGATTAATATTTCGATACAAAAAATAGAACCTTTAAAAACTGCGCTTATATTAACTTTGAAAATATTATTAAAAACCAGCGGAAAAATATAAAAACAATGAAACTTATATCTCTAAAATGCTTACATTTTTGTTCGAATTCGTCAAAGAGTGTGAAATTCTATAAGGTTTAAAGAATGAAACAAATATTTAATTTTCATATATAGTTTATTACGTTATAAAAATAAGGATTTAATGTAACGAATACTAATCTTTCCGAAAAATCGCACTTTAATATATTGGTTCTATATATCTCCCCGTTTTGAAATACACTTATTAATGAATACTAAAAAAAAAATAATTCATTAAAAGTTAAAAAGTTTCGTTCGTTAAGTAAATTCTGTAAATAAGTTTAGTGTCTTATTTTCAAAAATAAGTTGCATAAGCAATGTCAATTCTAAAATCCTTAAATAAAAGCACGCTATAAAAAAAAAAAAAAAAAAAAAAAAATTGTCAAATTTTAATTTTATATTTTTTATTTATTTTTTACATTAACTATTTTCTTATGCTAGAAAGCTTTAAAATCTTATGTTTTAAATTATTAATAATAATACGTTTATGTATGTATTCATTCCAGGTATATATTTTCATACGTTCAATTTTATTCTCGTTATTTAAATTTCATTTTGGATACGTAATTATTATCAAAATCTCAAAAGAAATGCCTCAGAACGTAAGCAAGATTTTAAAATGCTTAAAAGGGCGCGAGCAGGAAGACATCAATCATATCGTCCAATGATAACGATTCACTTTTCCTTATCTCACATTCCCTTCTCATTATCTCACAGCTTGAGATTGGGGGTAGGGAAAAACTGGGTAAAAATACGGGCAGTGACAGTTTTAAGGGAGTTTTTGTTTCCGTCTATAGACGGGTCCGCAGTTTTGAAGGGAGAAAAGATTCCGTCTTTTTCCGGGTTTGCCGCTTGGAGGGTTAACATAAATTGTTTCAAATCAATGTTAAATTCATGTTTAGCTCAGCTGTTAACTAAAATTATTTCAAATCAATGTTCATTTCCTCAGTCTCTAGCATCCAAATATGTCCAATTAGCAACTAAGCATATCATTGTTATTTTTTTTTTTTTTTACCATACAGAAGCAAGCAAAATTCAAATATATTTGGTGTAATTTATGTAGCTAATTAATTTCAGTCAGAAATTTACATTTTCCATAATATTTTGATATTTCCATAACATATCCAAGTAATTTCTAAATGCAAACAGTATAATTTATTCCAATTAAGTACAACTAGCTGCCTTTGGCACCAAGCTTTTGCTAAAATTTCTAGTTACTTAAGATTGCTAAAATTGCCAAGCAGGAAAGAGTAAGTTGTATAAGGTGTTTATCTCATATGCCTTATTATTGGTTGATTCGCTAATAAAGTATTTTGAAATTTTAAAATTAATTGACAACTAACAAATACTATTTTAAAAGCCCTAAACCATTCCTTTTATTGTATAATGCATCTTAATTTTTTTATTAGCTCGCCTAATGTGTGAGTTTTAATTTGATAAATGTAAATATTTAATCTTTTCCTAATACATTTTTTTGTTGTTGATGAAACTAAAAATTTTAATTTGAAGCATAAGAATAGACAATAGAATAGCCCAGCTTTGGTATTTTATGTTTACCACATTTCTTTAATTTAACTCAAAAGACTTTTCAGTAAAAGTTTCTCTCATTTAGTAAAAAATTCAATGCAGTGAAAAAAAAACGAAAATTATTTTTAGGTGACAATAAGTATATTTTTAAACGGTGCAATTAATTTCAAAATTACATTAAAAACATATGAAGATGAAGAGCAATAATGAAAATGGTTTAAGTTTCAACGATAAAATGTGTTATAAATACATTTAAAATATTATTTTTAAATTGATTAAAAATAAAAAAGTATTAATCAGGAAATATTATATAATTATTGAAAGTGATCAATCTGTAATATTTTTGGAAGTCATCGCTGAAAAACACTGTAATTCGCCTGATTTTTAATTAATGGAAATTGTAATGATAATTTCAAACAAATCGCTCCGAGGTACATATTGTAAACTATCTAAGTATACATGTGTTCAATTTATCACTGAAAGTAAAATAAATTGCCTTATTTAGCGCCATCACACGTCGTGACACTTACACATTCTGTTTTATTATTGGTAGACATTTTTGATATCAGCTGTGTGCGCATTTGGTAAAATGGCTATTATTTTCAATAATAAAATATCCAATGTTTAAAATACAGGCTTTGAAAACTTATTATTTCATCTTTTAAACAATAGAGAAATGATTCTACCAATATAATTTGTGTGTCCTGCTGGTCTACCTTATCTTATTTTATTATAAAATGGGCTTTCCTTTCTCCATGTCTGAAAAGATATTAATGCAATGAATTAAAAAGAAGATAGACAATAGTTAAAAAATATAGAAGAAAGAAAGTTAATTCCGTTATGTTCGGATCTTCGTTAGGAAATTAATAATTTTATCTGTCTTATCTTCTCAAACTTCACACAGAATTTTTATCCAAGTTATGATAACGATATATTGATGAAGCATCTATTCCTTCAATCAGTTTCTTTCTGTATTATCTTATTTTTTTTTTTATTTGATGAAGCATCTATTCCTTGAAACAAAATTGTAGCCCATAATTTTGATTTTACTGATATTATATCACGTAGAAAAAGGTTTGATTGATAGTTCAAAAATCTCTTGTTTACTTATGTATAAACATGTGTTTACTTATGCTATTAAACGCTAAATTAAAAAATTGAGTTATGTTTTTCGAAAACATAACTCAATTTTATAATTTAACATTATATAGAAATAGAACAAATATATTTGTGCATATAAATATGTAGATAATAAATATAATATTTGTCTAAGGAATATCAATTTTTTTTATCTCTTATAACTTTTCTTGTTTAATTTTCAATAAAATCATGAATAATTTTAAAAATAATAATATAGATTTATCAGAATTTTTATACTATGAAATTTTTTTATATATTATATTAAAAATATAATATTGTGCGATATAATATAGGCGACATTTATTAAAATATCGCATATATTAAATCAGAATTAAAAAACTTTTGCAAAAAAAAAATTTATATCGAACGAAATATCAAAGAGGCTAGTATGATTTTTCACAATTTCACTTTTAAGGATATTATAAATGTCATTTAACATTGGTTAATTTCAAAATTATATATATACCATTTAAAACTCTGCTAAATTTCAATTTATGCTGCAGGAAATCATTACAAACTTATAAACCAGAACATCTAATCCCATTTTAATAGCGAATAAAATCATAAAAACACATTACACTTTCTGCCAAAAATTTTTGCGGCAAATAAAGTATGCCTAAATAATTCAAGTTTATTGTGCAAATGAATTTTATGAAAACTTTGACGAAATTAATGCAATTTCTGCTTCTTCCAATGATGAATTCTTTTTAAGAACGTAGAAAAAATTTTCTGTGATGTTATGTTTTCAAAAATGATTTTTTAGATCAAAACAATTGCCGATTTGCGTATTTTTTTAGAAATTATAATTAAATGGACTCATATGCATATATTTTATTTTTCGTAAAAGTGAATTATTTTTCATTCCACTTCATTGCTTGACATAAACTTGTTCTGATGGTAAAAATTAATTTCATTTAGGAAAATAACGTCAAAGCTGTCACTTCAGCGTTCTCATTGTATGCATGTTAATGCTCTTAAGGTGAAAATGAAAAAAGGAAAGAAATAATTAGATCTATTTTAAGTGTAACAAGAACTTAATTTAAGAAATATATGTCAAAAATTACGATTTAATTGACAGCCCACATAATTAAGGATGGAAGGTTAGAAAATGATGTTTATATAAAATTTTGCTGGACACAATTGAAGAATAAGTATTTTATTATACATTTTTATTTATAAATTCAATTTGCATAAAGACTCAGAAATTATTATTTAAAGCTTTTTTCTAGAATAATTACATAAGCGAAATTTTCTTGATTTCCGTGGTCTTCAAGAAGCAAAACATTTCAACTAATACGGCATGAATATTTATGTGAAGTAAGTGCTCAACCTTCTTCTTCAGAGCTTTTATTTTATTAAATAAGTTAGCATTTTGAAATGACAGCTTTAGAAAATATACATTGTTAATTATTGCTTGAAGTTTCAAGAAATTTAAAATGTTACAAATTATCAGATTTTTTTATAACCTAAAATTATAAGATACATTTTATATTCAAGAGATGCAAAAATACGAAGTGATAACATAAAAGTTTTATTCTGAAAAAGTTTATTCCAAATATCTTTTCAAAAGAAATGCTGGCACTATTTTAGGAGTTAACATATTTGAACTATTTTCATTTGATTAATGGCAAAAAAAAAAATGTCGCCATTGAGAAATTGCAAATTAAGAAATTTAAAATGTTATCATTGGAAGTACCAAACATAATTGATTCATGTATTTCAAACATAATACTTAGACAGTTTTTATAAAATAAACACAAATTTGTATGCCATTTTTATAAAAATTGAAGTGCTACTTGTTCTTAGATTGCATTTAAATTTTTAAAATCTATTTTGAGCAGAAAATAATTTCCATTTAAATGCACTTCTTAAAAATTATAAAATTTGAAATTTTAATAGAAAATTATTTATAAATGAACAAAAGTTGTTCTAAGTAAATCGAAATTCTGTATTTGATATTTAAATATAATTATATTTAAATTATAATAATGATTTAATCATTATATTTAAATTATAATAATGATTTAATCATTATAATTATTATAATGATATTTAAATATAATTATATTTAAATAATTCTATGAGGTAATCAATTCATTTTTTAAAACTGCTCAAATCAATAGTTAAATCATTTAGCTAATAGTTAATATTTTATTTAGCTATAACATAACGCTGTTGCAGAAAATAATTTAAAAATAGTGCATCATTTTTATATCACTAAATATTTAGTATCGAAAATAGTTTCACTGTCAAGATTGAAATTGGCACAGAGTATAAGAAATTATACATGCATGAAGTCTGCTTAAGAAATGAAAAAAACAACGTTCGATCGTTTAATTTCGTAAAACCTTTTTCATTTCCTACAGATTCAAAATTCCCTTATATCGTTTTTTCATGCACTACTGTCCACAAACGAGTTATTTAATTTAATGCAAAAAGTGAAGGAAAAAATGTTTCCTGAAATGGAATTCCTCTGGAAATTCCGTTTTCTTGATATAATAATTTCAATGCAAATTGGATATAAATTGCCCGACAGTATTTCAGAAAATGGTTTTCCTTCTTTCTATCTTTGCTTCAAGTGATTGCCCTTTTCTATATTTCAAAAATTACGATGCATTTGTTTGACAGTCAAAAACTGGGACTGTAACTGAATTGTGCTAACGTGTTAGCACTAAATCGAAATATGCTAATTTTGTAATCACGCAACAATTCCGTTTTCAACTTTCTTCGCAAATTTTCTCCTGTTTTATGTGCCAGATTTTTGTATAATTTGTAGATCCATTACTTCCGACATTTTAGAAATAAAATAACTTTGATAAAAAATTTTGTGGATACAAAATAATCAAAAATATTTTATCGTAACAAAATGCAATTGTTATATCTTATAGCACTTAAATTAGGTAAAAATTAATATAATATATACACAGTTTAAATAACCTAATGAGATATATTAACATATTTACAATAAATTCATTTTTACCTTTTTCTTAAAATATGTTAACAACCTGACATTTTATATTTGTAAAAGTTTAAAGCTAAAACAATATATTGAGAAATACATTTAATTGCTTATTTAAACCTTATTGCTTATTTGAATCGAACTAGAAATTATTACCTTATAATTTCTAGTTCGATTTGTTATTAACGTGCTTGTGTCAGTTTGAAGTAGAGCGAATTTGTATCATTGATATAGTTCAGTAAGCAGTTAACCGTTATTTTTGTATTTGTTATACATTATTTTGTATTTTCTATATGCAAAATATTTTTATTTGAAAGACCGTGCGAGAACAATGGAACATTTTATTATATATATAGGTATTTTTATATTGATTTCGTCTTTTGAATAACATATCATCTTAAGGCCTATATTGTAATATAATGCCTATATCGAATTTTGAATGAAAAATGTTTTTTAACGGTATGGATATGAGTAAAAAGCACTTATAGAAGTATTCGGTTTTTTTTAATACTTAATCTTGTTTTCCTTCATATTATGACTGATATTACATTCATATCACAAACTTTGTTTTAAAATTTTAGTCTAACTTATTTACATTTCAAGAAATTTTACGCTGTATCAAACATATTTTTTGGATATTAAATTCAAAATTCCAAAATATTCAACATGAAATGAATTGCTTGTAATAAAAGTTATATTCTATTAATTAATAATTTTACAAAAACATCATCATTCAAATTATTTTTCTTAAAAAAAGATATTAAAAAAATAAGGATAACACGATCATATATGAAATGACTTCATCCGTGCGAATACTGATAATGGATATTTCTTTACACAAATTCAGAAAATGCATAATTTCGTATTTTTTTTTTCAAATTTTAGACAACATTTTATTTTACAAAATGTATCATATAAAATCACTTCTAATATTTTATTGAAAAAAAAAAATTAAAAAAAAATCTTTTTAAGGAAATTCTATGAACAATTGCAACAAATATGCAATTAACAAACTTTAAATTAAATTTATAACAAATTTTAATACTTTTTAAAATAAAATATGCACTTAAAAAGTTATTTGCTTTCGGACATGAATAAATCATACTTTTTAATAATACAATAATCACAAATTATTTACTACTATATTAGTCTATTAAGGACATTAAATAATATTATAATATATAATTAAGGGTCTAAATATATTAAGGCCCTTTCCAATTGGTAAGACAATCAATAAATTGGTTGACATAAATAGAGGGATCCTGTAATGAATTATATTATGTATAAGCAGTTGCAAAGCCGAACAGAAGAAACTTTTGAAATTTTAAACTCGATTGATTTCATCACGGGAGGCATATTATGTACAAGGAAGAAGCGATGAGAAAGTCGGTCTACATCGCGATACAAGAGCAAAAGAGAAAAAAAGACCATCCTTTTTCCCTTCATTAATTTTATTATGAGATTTTAATTGGGATTTCTTTGACAAATGTAGTCTTAGGAAAGGGAAATTTAGGTACTTTTAAAAGAATATGCTAAGCATTAAGGAGCATGCTAATATGCAAATCACTTCGCTCGAGGCGTGGAAAAATGCTGAGATTGCAGTTTTATAAAGCGCGTGTTAAAACTAATTAAATAAAAAGTGGAATTGGATTAAGAAATAGGAGACCATTTTAGAACGAAGTTAATATGGGCTAAATTAAAATATAAAATTAATTAGAATTTAAATTAGATTAAAAGATACATATTAATGCCACAGAACTTAATTCTAAAAAAGATAGAATCTATGTATTTTATAATATTTAGTATAAAAAGTTTATATTTATAAGTTTAGAAGAATAGCTTAGTATTTTAACGAAAGCAATTTCAATCATAATAAGTTTTTTTCTCTACCCCCAAAATCTTTATAATATTTTCAAAATAAGTCTCAAAAATAAGAGCGAGTTGGAAAATGAAAATTATGAAATGCTTTTTTTAATTTGTTCTATCTATTGTAAGATTTAAAGCATATCACTAGTCTTTTCGGAGACACATACTTCATGTATTGTTATCAAAGATTGATTGAAGAAATATTTTCAAAGAAATGTAGTCACTAGTTTTGGAATAATAAGTCCTCCTTCAGCATTTTTCTATATTTTAGAATGTCTTCGGATATTCAAAACTAAATTTATATTTTCATTCCATTTTATTGAATTCTTTAAGAGTTCACAGTTTTTTCTTTTTATTTTCATTTCCTTGTCGACCTACATGTGTTTTTGTAAAGACGCATGAATGTCTCTTTATCTTGAATTTTCATATGAGTACAAAAGAAATTATTTTTTTTTGTTTCGTTATATTTGTGAATACAATGTTGAAATATATATTTAAATAAAAATTAAAATGTTAGCGTCTTTGATCAATAATATAGCATATAATTTTTTACAAATATTCAAAAATTAAAAAAAAAACTTTCCAATCATTCCGGTTTTACATTTGTTCAAAATATTCACTAATGTTAATAAATGCAAAAAACAAATGAATTTTACTGTATTTCACAATTTTATTTTCAACTTTTATAGTTGCCACACCTATTCAAAAAGTGGTTGAGGGGATATTAATTGCTTATTGTATGCTTATTATCGTTTCTTTCAATAAAATTAACATTTAAAAATAATGTCAAGATAGTTTAAGTAAGCTTAAAACAAATTCGTATCATTGTTAAATTTATTTCTTTTAGAATTTTTCTGAAACAAAATTAAAGCATATTTTAGACTGATGATAAATAAAAACTATAAAACAATTTTGGATTAGCTTTTAAGTTTTTTTAATAATTTCAGTTTCAACAATTTAAAAACTTTTGAAACACCACCATCAAGAAGCAATAATAAAAAAACATTTACTTTAATCGTTATAATGATAGCTGATAAAATATCAATTATAAGTAATGCATTTTGATATTTATTCTACTTCTATGTTTACTTTAATTTTCATGTTTTTAAATTTCTTAATTTTCAGAATGGCTTTTTCCCCCAAACCATATAAGTAAGAGTATTTTTAAGCTTCGCATAAAATCTATTAAACTGATTTTTTTTTCTTAATAGAAAATAGAAACTTTCTACGTCGTTCTAAGAAGCAAGTACAAATAAAAAGAGCATTGCACTATTTTTTATTCCCTTTACCATATATATGTAAAACTGAGGATTTTTCATGATTATAAGTCGAAATTTGTATCCACTTTTAATTCTTAACTTTCTTACTCACTTTAGATATTTTTTAAGATACTTTGTAAGCGTCAAGCCATAAATGTAGTATATCAATGAGATATTTCCTTATTATCACACCACTAAGAAGTGTGTTATAAGACTGCAGAATATTAAATATTTGAATTTTATTAAAATAATCACTTAACTTTATAAAATATATAATAAATTTTCAATTTATCATATTTTTATCATCTTTATTAAAATAAATCCTATTGTTGTTCCAAAGTACTTGAGGTGAAATATGAAATTGGATTTTTTAATTTCTAAAATATTGTCGGGATAAGAAAACATGTTGCCACAAGAATTGTTGTGACATATAATAGTATAAGTTTCAGAATCTTCCTATCTCAAGCAAATTTTAAAAGGAATCTACGAAAGTTCTTTTTTTTCTTTTTAATTAGATATTCGATTATAATTCAAAATATTATTCTTTAATTTTTATCCGGACATTTCAGAAATTTCAGTCTTGGCCATATTTCACGACTTCTTTCATTTTATGTCTTTTTTGGTCGTCAGCTAATACAAGAAAATGATGTTCTTCCCATGCGTTTTTTCTTATTATCGACTCTTATTTATTTTCGTCAAACATTTTGCGTGAAGAATGGTTTTGATTCGATGTTTCAAAAATAAATAAATAGAAAATAAACTATGAAAAACTAGAATGCTGTACTTACACAAAAATCCTCCCTACAATTGCATTTGCGGTAGTTTTGTCTAATTCTGATCTTTCCTTCAAATATCCACTGGGATATTACAATCAAGTCATAACTTAACTAATTTGTATAAAAAGTTCAGCAAAAAGAAAAAAAATGCTAAAGATCGGTAATGAGAATGTCACTTTTTTTTCATCTGACATCATATTTCAAACGTAAAAAGAGGAAGAAGGGGAAAAAAATGGTTCACGCTGCTTTTCTTATTTCCATATATGATTCGTTCAATTTTTTTTATTTGCGATGGAGTTGTTTGGAGGGAACTATTCTAAGCTGTCTTCTTAAATATTTTTTTTTATGTTTAAAAATTTTGTTACATACTCTTTCATTAACTGCCTAGTGTTATCAAATTAAGCTGATGATTTTCTGTTCAGTACATATTTTAGAACTTTTTTTCCTCAAAAATTCAGTTTGCTAAATGATAAGATCGATTTTATTGATAATTAAGTTCTGCATCTTTTTATTCAGTTCGAGATTTTAAGTTCATCTAAATCTTTTAACATACGGCTTTTTTGGGAGACATTTATTTTTTTCTCAGTGGCTGTCAGTAGAATTAAAATTTCATCGACTTAGAAAAGAAGCAAAGATTTTTTACTTTTAAAAACTGTTAATTTCAAAATTAAACGAATTGAAAGGGATTTATAATCGAAATGTATATCCCCTCAAAAAGAAAAGAATAAATAGGTTGACATCTTTTAGCCCATGGAGGAAAAACAAAGATAAATTTAAATATATAGAAAATAACTAAAAGTTACAGGCTTGCTCTAAAATAGAGATATTTCTCAAATTTAAAATGTATAAATATTGTACGTCATTTTATTTGAACAAAATGCATAAAACTAATAATAACAATGTATTAAATTTAGCTTGAAAAAACTAACATTTAAAAGAAAATAATATAAATATGCAAATTCCACCAAAATCTGTAAATGAGCTGCCCTATAACTGACTTAATCAACGATTAATTAATTGCTATTTTAATTCATATTTTAAGAGTATGGCATTGCCGAATAATTATTATAATAAAACGATTTATTTTGGCAGATAACCGTGCCGATTTGACAGAAATATTTTTGAAGTAAATACAATTTCTCGTCTCCATTTGTTTAAAATATTATTAAGATAAAAATTTCTGATTTCTCAAATTGTTAGAATTGATTTTTAAGATATAAAAGTTTTTAATAAATAGTATTACATTGAATTGAATGACTTCAAAAGAAATGGACACAATAATGTAAATTTCATAATTGCTAGCTGTCTGAGAATTTTTTTTGTGGTATTTCTATCATAAATGCGATTTGAAAAACTGAGAATAATCGCAAGAGTTAAACAGAATGTTATTGAATGTTTTGTATTAAAATTGTAATATTAAGCAATGCTTTGATAATGGAAAAAAAATAATATCAAATAAAATGTTTAAAAAAAGAATGGGAAAAGAACATTAAAATTAAATCACTGAATGTGATGCGACAGGAAATTGATAAATTCCATTCATAAAGCTCAAAAAGTTATAAATAATATTAAACATATGAGAAATTTAAAAGTTTTATTATAATTGATTATATTTTTTTATCCTTTATAATGCAAAAAATACAAGTTTATAAAGTCATAAAGTTATACAAGTTTATAAATAAAAAGATTATATAAATCGGGTCTCACACTAATCAGAAATGTAACAAAATAAGTTAACTTCAATATTTGAATGTAATTTATTCATTTTAGTAATTTAGAAATTAATGAGATCAAAATTATAGCCGAATCATTACAGATGTTTTAATAAATCAGCCTTTTTTTCAGATTAGAATTAATATAATTAATTTTTGTTTAAAGATGCAAAAGTCAAATGCAAATTTGTATTGAAAGGAAAAAGAATTCTGACAGGGAAATCTAAATTAATTTTAAATAGACTTTATAAGATCTCCAATTTATCTTTAAATTAAGGTAATGTGAAAATCTGTTTAGTAGCTTACTTTGAGACTTCCATATTGTATACGGAACAGGTTTCGCAAAATCCCTTCAAGTTATTCTTATTGTAACTGCAAGAATGGTAATATAATTTTCATATGTTGCAACATTCAAAAAATAAATAATTTCTGCTATTCATTTTTGTATGAAAATAGGAAGATATGAAAACTATTAGTTGAATAATTGATATACTTCGCCGCATCAGTATTGAAAAGAGGTATATAAAAATTAGATGATTTTTCTTAATTAATACAAGCTTTATAAATTTTTCTTCGGTATTTTAATCTTTATCTAGCAATTTTCTGCAGCACTTTTATATAAATGAATTGTAAATATAATTGACTCTTATGTATCTACTTAAAATAACTTCTTATTCAGGACATAATATTAATGTTCTTTCATCTTAATATTTAATATGATGAAATTATGATTATCATAATTAAAAATGAATATTTCAAGTGATGGGAAAAAATTAAAATTAATTATATATAAGAATACATTAAAAATGTAGTGAAACTAAATGTTTCCCCATTTATTATTTGTCTTCTTAATAGTCTGAAATAATATTCAATCTTCAATGCTTTTGTCAAGAACTAAACATATCTTTGTTTCACAATAGTATAAAGCTTAACTAATATAAATTATGAATATCTCTCAAAATGTTTAGTACTTATATTGACCAAAACATAGAAAACACTTTTAATTTGGGTTGTGTGGAAAAAGTATCCAATAAATCTAAAATCAAAATAATTAGGAATATTTTATCAAAAATTACAATCATAAGTGTTTGATGGATATTTAGCGGAGAATCAGTAGATGAAAGGAGAACTCTAATTGAAAATTAATTTTCCAATTTCTTTATATTTTGATATAAAAATTTTATTTTATATTTCTTGAATTTGTAAATTTCTTTTTTTTACTAGAATTGCATCTTTATAAGAAAATGGCCTTCAAACAAGAGAACCAATACAATTATTGTAAAGTATATATTCCTTATTCATTTATTAGCCATAAAACTTCTTTTATATATTGCGTAGAAATGAAAATACAATAATAATAATAAGATTATCCTGAAAAAAAAAACCTGGAAGAGGGGACAAGACTTTGGAATGAAAAAAATGAGAAGATTACGGAAACCAGGAATAAGAAGATCAGTAAAATTGAAAGAGATGATGCTCAAGCAATTGCTTCAACGAAATCCAACAATACCAACGCAACCCACGGGGGAAAGAAATCGCAATATTCTGGGGATTGCGAAAGAGCAGTGGACGATGAAGCACTATCACCAAAATTACAGAAAGTTCGGAAGTCAGTTCTAAGAAAATCGGAATGAGAGTTCTTTTAAGAACAAACGGATACCTAGTATTAAAAGACTCGAGTCGAATTTTTTCTAAGCGAAAGAACTTGTGCCAGTTTCGGTAAAGCTATTCAGGAGTGAGACTATACAGAAATGAATGGTAAACGACTGAATGAAGGTAGAAATTGTTTCTGTACATTCGTGTGGCATAGAGGTTAAATCTAGTAATTATTTTAAAAGTAAAATTCTCTGTTTTAAAAATCAGAGGAAACAAACAAATATACCTTAAAAAAATCATATAAGCAATACTTCCCTAAAGGGGAAAAGTTAATAGAATTCAAATGTTTTGTGCAATTTTAAAGATAAAAAAAATATTAATTTAAGTGTGTATACATTACTTATCTAACCTATAACCTTATTATATCATAAAATATATAGATGAGCTCAGTTACGCTGTAAAGTAGAGTTGTAAAAAATAGAATTGCGTACAGAGTTCGCTAACTTATACTGTGTGCTCTACAAAAGCTGTGACAAGCGCATTAAATGTACAGATATTTTAATGCAAGAAACTAGATTGAATTCCCCGCATTAATTCTATTTCGGGCAAAATTTCATTATTTGAATGAGGTGAACTAAAAATATAAGGGTTAGTAAAATATGATGCATTCTGAAGTATTCTTTAGTTAAGAATATTAATTTGTTATTTTGATGTTTGATGTGTTTGTTACTTAAGATGATGTTTTTCAAAAATATAATAAAATATTTAATCACTTTTGGAAATAGTTGCTCAAATTTAATTTGAAATATACTTTATATTTATTTTACAAATATTTTTCGAATATTTAAATGTTTATTCCCTGCAGAAATTTAAAAGAAAATGCAAATTCCTTTTACAAGAAAAGGCAAATTGCAATCCAAGTAAAAAATAAAATAAATTACAAAAACCATGTACAACTGCCATTTCCCATGTTTCTAAAAATGATTCTGCTTATTGTTTCTGTTTGGATGGAGCTACCAGAAGCCGCTATGATTATTTTTATGAAAATTAGTAATGATAATATTAACAAATTAACATATAGTCGATGAATCTTGGGGCATACATAAAACTTAGGGAAAACATAATAGTATATATAAACAAAAAAATAATTTTAAATGTACCTGAATTTTATTGAATTGTTTCCTCTTCTTTTGAGGATTTAAATATATGTCATGAATGTCAATTTATTGAAAATTAAGATTTTCCATATTTTTTTCATACATTGAAAACTTAAACAGAAAATTTAGACAGCTAAATCGCTAAATTTGAAATATTAACTAACGCTAAAAGTCGTTGCGTTTTAATAACAATTATATAATATGATATAGTTCCTTATATGAATGAAAAAAGTTTCACTGGGAACCCATTTTATTAGCAAGTATATTATACTGATATAAGGCAAAAAAACATTTACCATTTTGAATCGTTTTCAGCAACACAATAATTTGATTTTCGATACTAATACAATGAAATAATACAAAGTTGAAAAATTATTTTAATCAATATCAAATAAAAATATTTTAAATCAGAATCAATCAGTTTACTAAAATTTAGAAATATTCTCCCTATTAATTAGATGTCAGCTAACTAATAGAACCAAAAGGTTCATATACTGTTCTAAAAGTAACGAGAATAGAATACTTGAAACTGAAAAATAAAGATTTTATTTATCACTTGTAAGTAACAAATATAACTATTTATTAACTGTCTGAAGGTTAGTTACCAACTGATTCAAAAGATAATTTTATTTTTGATTAATATTTGAAATAAATGCAGCCTTTATATCTTTTGATCTAAAACATTCTATGAAAGTTTAAAGTGTCAACCATCCATAATGCTGAGAATTGTTGCAGTGAATCAAATCTTTGTACTGTAATTAAACATAAGTATTATTTTACTACTGCAATTTTATCTTTTCATGATTGCTGATATTTAAAATTTTAATTAGAATAATAATTAAACGTCGACTTCAGCATTACATATCATTTTGTATTGTCATTTTCATCAAAGACTTACTTATTCGGATATATGACATTTTTCTTCTGTTAATTTTATCACTGAAAGTCAAATGAGGAAATTTACTATTTTTCGAGCAATTTATCAAATATAAATAAGGTCAATAAATAATTTTTCGATTAAAATGAAACTATAGATTCATAAAGTATTTCAGTATTTTTAGTTAATCATTTTCTAAGGGAAATTTTTTTAAATCGTTTTATGAATACACACACATACACACATATATAGAGAGAGAGAGAAAAAAAATTCTTAAAGGTATTCAAAAATTTGATCTCATTATAAATGTAATATTTGCTATAAACATAATTCATAGCATCGTTAGTGCTGGTATAAAAAAGTGACGAAAGTGACATAAAAATTAGTTCCTGACACTCTTTAGAGGTACTTTGATGAATTGTAGGGCGCGTTGATATAATGTCACTAAGAGTACTTTGTTTACACCTTAAAATTGGATCTCGTTTACCCTAGCTTCATCACAGCTTCAAGCAGGTTGGAGTAATATTGGTTTTGACGTCGTACATGACATACTGATTGAAATTTTATCAAGACATAAAAGACTTCTGACGCTGCGGAATTTTTACCCATTTTATTCTTTATTATTTATCGATCTTCACAGCGTGAAATATTTTTTTTTTGACAAGAGTATTCTTTGAGTACAAGACTCTGCACTTTGATGAGTTAACAGAATTTAATGACTACGGGTCCATCAAACATGTCCATCCCGTTGATAGCTTTTGTGACAAGGCATGTCTACGAAAACACGACATTTTTTCTGACACGTTAATTAAAGTAACTCAGCTCACCCTTTCAATTTTGTTTTATAAGGAAGTTAAAGCATAAAAAGCAAAATGCTATTAAAGTAATCCCATATTTGAAATCAGTAGTAAAGAAGTCATTTATGTATTTACTTTAATCCATCGATTAATTGTGAAAGCCAATAAAATACAATTTAATAAATTAGGAATCATTTAAACGAATAGAGAGAAGTGTTATACTTTGGGACAGTTAACATTAAAAAAAAACCATACATAAAGTTTAAAATTATAAACTTTAGACTGTAATAAAGCCAACTATTTAAAAATGTGCTGCGGTTTTTTAATTGGTTATATCTTATTTAGCCAGATAGGTGGTCCCTCCAAACTTTCTCCCTTATTTTCTAATAAAGGTGTTATCCCATACAACGCCTTAAATGAATGGCGTACAGTAGTTACGAAATATTAACTTTTGAAATGAATTTAGCATTTTTACTGAATTTATCGTGTGATACGTGGCGGTTTTTTGCGATCAATCACTGGAATCCGGTTAGTAGCATCCAAATATCGAATTTACGTTTTAGGCTCATCTTATCCATCTTATCCAAATCGATTCAAACAAAAATTTAACACAAAACTGCTCTAGTCACACTTCTAGTGTCACTACAATTCTAATCACAAAATCCTTTATCACATACGAAATTTCATATGTCTAGCCCAAAGTGTTTCGAGTTATTTTTGCCATAAACAAAGAAACAAATGGAGACAGACAGACATTTTACAAAAAAATGTGTGTGTTTTTTTAAGTTAAAAAGGTTTCAAAAAGGAGATTCATCAAAATTTCGAATTCGAGTTTTTTGATGATTACAATTCTTTCTCTATTCGTTCTAAATGTGAAAGTAAAAAAGGAAAAATATTTTTAGCACCCTTTCCAGAATCTACACTTAAATACCAAATAGTACAATAGGGTTGAATACATAAAGTAAAATAAGCACTTCTTTTTTTTAAAAGAAAAATAACATTTACTTTGAAGCTTTATTAATAACTAGCCGCCTTTGGCGACCAGCCGGTTTGCCAATCTTAATGTTCGTTTAAATTTTAATAATTAAATAGGTTGAACCGGAGTTTAATCCCCTTCTTCGCCAAGTTGCGATAACGCTCCAAAGCTGGTAATCTTTATTATGCACTATAATTGAACATCTGCTCCTTTGCTTTTGAACATTTCGCTAGGCCTTTGTTGGCGATTTTTAAAAATCGCGCAAAGCAGGGGGTTAAACTCCTGTTGTACCATTAAATATTTTACGCATTCCAACTTTAATAGATTCTTCAGCAAAATATTTTAAAACTTCAAATTTTGATAGTCATATAATTCACTCATAATATTATAAAGGCCTTCAGTCATAGCGTGATATGTATCTCTCTAATTTTCTGTTACGCCTAATTTTCTGTTATTGTTTAAATTAAAGTGTAAATGATTAATCTGCAATTAATATAATAATATTTTTTACTGAAAAAAAGCATTTTTTTAATACTATGATTACTGATAATAGAGTCACTGAGCGTTTAAACTTTATGGGCACTAAAGAATATCTTTCTTAATTTATGTAATATCTGAAGAATTTGTCAACAAAAATTTCTCAGATTCATCATGAACAGATCGATTTATTAACAATGTTTAATTTTAAATGCACCAAACACTAAGGAAATAAAATGAATCGTTTAAAATAATCGGTCGGAAACAGGTTTAAAAAAACTACTTAAAAAACGATGTACTTAAAACTATAAGCATATACAAAAAAGTATATAACTAACATAAATACAATTTACTTAAAAAAGCATGCAACTAACCTAAAAATAATTTAAATCATCCATTGGTTGTCATGACAACAATCAGAACACAGTACGCATGTGTGAATTTTCTTCGCCAGTTACGGTCACGCAAATGCGTGAATTTTTCTACGCCAGTTGGGGTAACGCTATGCAGATTATACATTTTTAATTTCCTTTATTCTGTGTTATTTTAATTCAAAAGTAATTCAGAATGAATCTGAAACATGGATTAATTAATAATGTTTAATTTTAAATGCATCGAACATTAAGAAAATAAACAGAATCGTTTGAAATAACCCGCCGAAAAATGTTAACCCTAGCCTCATTATTGTTGGGAGAAAATTCTAATTAAAATTTCAAAAAAAGGGACCCCAGGTGCACATTCCAGACCTCTAAGGTATACATGTACCAAATTTGATAGCTGTATGTCAAATGACCTGGCCTGTAGAGCGCCAACACACACACACACACACACACACACACACACACACACACACACACACACACACACACACACACACACACACACACACACACACACACACATTGAGCTTCATTATAAGTATATAGATTAAATACAGTGCTGTAATTATTATTATTGTTGACAGTTTTGATGTTTCGAAGAATATGTTAGATTTTCTTTGTTATTCCTAAGTAAAATTGTTTAAATATTATAAAAAACGATTACAAATAATAAATTTAATCAGCTGTTATTTTTAAAAATCAAATATATCATTTCACACAAACACTATTGTATCTTGGGACATCTTGAGGAATAAATGCTTGTCTCAAAATACAGCACTGTAAAGCAATGTTAAACACTGAGTTTACCAGCGCAGTAGAAGTATTCTTAGATTTATACACTGAACATATCAAAATTATTATTTAAACATGTACAATAATGACATATAGCAATAAGAAATTACGAAATTTAAAGTGTTGATGACAAAATATTTACTTATTACGAAATAGTTTAGCTTTTCTTAAAAGTAACAACAAAATATATTAAGAAAATAACATCAGACAGCCTGAATTACTCACATACTAAATGAAAGTGAAATGAAATGAAATTTCTTCCTAGGGAAAACTTCCCTAAGGTAATGCACACTTTCCCTTAAATTATTTATTTCTTTGTCAAATAGAATGACGGGAATATGATACATGAAGATAGTATGTTTTTAAATTAAAATAATTTATTTTTGCTAGAACTTGTATCAAGTTTCTTTATAAAGTGTGGAAATTTGATGTATTTTGCTAGGATTTATCATATTTAATTTTTTTAAAGAAATATATATAAAAATTATAGACATAATAACATAAATACATCCCTTTGGATTATCTTATAATTATCTTAAATAATCTTTCATAATAATTAGATTTTAAATCTTCTTAAGACAACTATGAAGATATAAGTGACACACACACATCATATGAATGAGTTCAAAAATAAAAAAAAATAAGAAATATAATCATTTCTAATATATCATTCGTCTTCAAAAAGCCAGGAAAAATGACAAAAACTGAACTTCTGGAAATAGATCCTTCAGGCACGTTTTCTTTTAAATTAGAACTGGTCATTTTAATTATTCAGAATTGTGTACCTTTTTTTTAACATTTGTACTAAAATAACATGAATTAAATATGAGGATAGAATTGACATTTTTAAAGCTGCTTCATATCTATTCATTGAAACACATTTTTGACTGAAAAATATATAGTAGACTTTAACCCTTTCCTTGTTGTTTTAAAACCACTTAATATTATCATGTGAACTATTCATTATTGCAATTATACAAATCCGGGATTCTGAGATTTTATGGACAAAACTGATATCAATATAAAAACAGAGGTAAATATGAGAAACAGGAAATGAATATAAGTAACTAGGAATTTTAGAAAAAAAATGAGAAATAAACCTAACATCTTTAAACCATTTAAATTTTTTAAGCCAAATTCGTGTAGCAATTATACTAATAAATGTGCTAAAATTCTCTGGTCTTGAAATATTCAATTCTTTAAATTTAGTGAGTATCTTCGAAACTTTTACCATTACTAATGAGAAAAGTATAGATTTTTACTATGTATTAGTTGAAAAAGATATGCAAAGTGAAGAAAAGAATTGGATATTGAATTTTGCTTTGCATTTTGGGCAGAAAAGAAAGAAATAAAAGAAGAAATTTACTTCCAATGAAAGATGATTATCCTTATCTATAAGGCAAGCCGTATCTGGATATAAAGGAAGATATAACTCTCAATTTCAATTTTCATTATTAAATTACAAAATGAGAACTCTACCAATCTTCAGATATTAAAATTTTAGCTAAATCAAATATATCTAATAATATTAATATATTAAAAAGAATTTTGTTTTTACAAAATGAACATCAATAAATCTTATTCACATGCTAACAACATCTTAAAACTTATTTAGCAACAAGATGACAAATTTTATTCGACCGACGTTTGCTAATTTACTTTTTGAAATAAATTTTCGTTTCATTTTAACATTTGACTTCCGTACCATCCATCATTCTCCATTATTTTTCATACCTCTAACTTCTGAGAATTCTAAGCAAATGTTGCATCAATCATCCTTTTGCCAGCACGTCACTTATACTCATTCCTTTTCCTACACGCATTTTATTTAGAACACTCTCAACCACTCAGTATTTTACGAACATTTCACTTCACAGAAAATGGAACCATCAGACAGACACGCTCTTTCAAATTTGTTTATCCTTTTAATGCAATAATAATTGTGTTGCTGCTATGAAAATATACTACTTCAATTGACAAATCAGTAAAACGTTCGCGATACGAGAAGAGTATTCCGGATAAAATAAAACAAAAGCAAGAAAAAACTGTTGCAATATTTAGTCTGTTTTTCCGAAACGAGTATTTAAATGTTGTTACAAGTTTATCACTTGTTATTTTCTTAAAGAATTACTAATCCCTGATTTATCTGAAGGAGAAAGGTCCTTTATACAAAAGGAAATTTAAAAAAAAAATCTTTATTTATTTGAAACCGTTCCAAAACATGATGAAAATCATCTCGTGATCATTAAATGCTGATAATTATACGTCGGAATAACCTTCGCCCTACGTAAACATTTAAGTGCTTGAATGATCGTTGTTGCTACAGTATATGAATCCTAATGATCATCATGGCAATTCTCCTATAAGATACCTGCTGTCATTGTTGTAGAGATAAATTGATCCCACACAATAATTATCACAAGCGTTACATACACTTTTATGTAATGGTTTAGTAACGTTATGTTCCTGATGAGGGTATTGATTTTAAATTTAAATATACATATAATAAATTGCATCTGCATACAAATATAGTCAATTTATATTATAAGAAAAAATTTCAACAGTAAAATAACACATTCATAGCATAACACAGTCTGTACTGTCAGAAAGTTTAATACGCTAATTTAAACACGCTGTGATGAATTTTTAAAGAGATTAATATAAATCTTTATAGCAACATATTTTTTTAAAGAAGTCTTTATTGCCAAATTTTTGACATCCTAAAAAAGAATGACTCATTTATTTTTAATGGAGCATCAATATATAACATTTAACTGTATTAGAGATGACTTTAAGGAAACTTAAAAGCCGATTAAATAACTATGGGAAATAAACGATGCTTCTTTTTTTAATTCAATATTTTTCGAATTTTTTTTTAGGCATGAATGTTTTAATTTCTAAGCTGTGAGTGAGTAATATTATATAAATAAGAATAATAAGAGTAAATGATTAAAATAATATGTGAGTAATATTATTCTGATATTATATAAATAAAAATGTTCGCTCTTTATTATATTCATATTTTTAAGTTTTATGTGCAAAAATGAATAAAATAATAACTGTTCGGTAAATTTTGATGGACACTTCTAATTATAGCATTTTTAAATAAATTTATAAATAATCTTCATGTAATGTTTTGTTTCACAATTTCTCTTATTTTCTCTTGAAAATATTTTTTTTCGCTAAAAAAAATTAAATATAAAGAAAAAACTTTTCTGAACAATATTAATAAATTTTCCCATTGCCTTAACGAGTGATAAAAGCATTACTTTAAATCTTTTCTTAAGATTCAGTGAAATTGTCTTTATATCAAAGTAGCTTTTACTTTGTGTCCAACAATAAAGATAACAAACAGAATAGTTCTAAAAGCTTCAATATCTTTAGAAAGCGAGTCAGAAATTCAATTACTCTGCTCATTCTGCGTTCGGAAAATGTTATTTAGTTTTCTTGTTTATTGAATCGTTCCTTGTTATTTTTGGAAGAATAAAGTTAAATTAAATTTGTGTATGCAATTAAGCTCCAGATCTTAAAATTTGGCTTAAGGCAGCCATTGGAAACAGGAATAACGGTAAATAAGTTTTTAAATAAATTTAAGTATGGAATGAAAGGAATGAATTAAGGTATCTTTTGTAAATCAAAGAGGTTTTATTCACATAAATCAATATAAATAAAAAAAAACTATTAAAAAAATGTTAACCCATTAACCACTGGTGTTGCGTTGACGCGACGGTCAATATAAATAAATGTAAAAAAATAACGATTAAACAAATTTTTGAATAAATTACAGTTTTATGTTAAAGAATAGCACTGCTAACAAATCAGTGAAAAAATTGACTTAAGTAAATTATTTTGCACCTAATAATCGATGTTTTACTTTAAGCATTTTCTTGGTTCAAATTTCCAAACTCATTTTTTTCTTAGAAAAAATAAAAATTAAAAACAAATTGGGGTTTGGCTGTGAAATACATTGGCGAAGGTCACTCTTTGTCAGTACATTCCACAAAGCAGGTGTTTCTGTGGGGGAGGAGGGAAAGTATAAACAGGTGTTGCGTTCGCGCAACGTCAGTGGAAAGGGGGTAGGCTCTTATCCTTCTTGAAAGATTTCATTTCAGTACTGTGTGTCTTATTGGTAGCAACTTTTTTTTATCCTCTGTGGTTTAAAATGCGTAGAACAAGATATCTTACGTTAAAAGAAGCTTTGGAAAAAAATTTTGAACAAAATTCCGATGACGAAGATGCAGATGAGACAATATTGTTGTCGTACTTCCAGAAACAGCAGATGCTAGTGATGAAGAAAGTAATGAAAATATTTTAAATAGCGATAATGAAGTTTTACCTAGAGATACTGCAGGGGAAGTTGAAGATCATGTAAAGAAGTTAGATCTTCCCAAAAGTTCTACTAGAAAACACGGAAAAAGAAAGAATTACGATGGACAAGAAAGGAACCAATTGATAGGCCTGAACCAAAAAATGAAAATCTTCAATTGATCGTATCAAACAAATCATAGAAGATAAAATTAGTGCAGATATTTTCAATCTTTTTTTTTTTTTTTTTTTTTTTTAGTATGAAGAAAACAAAAAGATACTTGTTGTTCGGTGGAACAACAACTCTGTTGCGACAATAGGGTCAACGTTTGGAAAAATTGAACCACTAAAAAATGTTTATCTATACTCTAAAAATCAGAAGAAGAAAATATTAGTAGCCCAACCTCACTGCATTGAGCAATATAATCAGAAAATAAGTGGTGTAGATTTGTGTGACAATTTTATTTCCAATTACAGAATTAGGGTCCGTGGCAAAAAATTGTGGTGGTCGATATTTTCAAATTTCATCGATGTTGCACTAACAAATGCTTGGAGAATATCAAGATTTTCTGAAGAAGGAAGTAAAGTCACTGTTGGATTTAGACGAGAGGTTGTGCTTCATCTGTTACATACGCCCTTGGATAGTAAGATAAATAAGAAAAGATCAGCTACAGGACGTCCGAGCAAATTCAGCCTTACAAAACCAATATCCGAAGGACATTTTATTGTTAAGTAGTAGACTACAGGAGAAGACTACGTTGAAAGTATTGCCACAGCCAAACTATTTATCGCTGCAATGTTTGTGAAGTTGTTTTGCACCACAATTATCATACTTGAAATTTACATCACCTTATTCTTACATAATAAGCTTGCCAACTACATTTATTTGTTAATTTTTAATAAATTAATATTTTCAATGAAGTGTTTTGACTCTTTTACACCCTTTAATAAGCTCACAAAAATTTCTATTTCCTAAAACGTGAAGAAAATGCGGCATAGTGCTCGGTAATAACGATTAACATTCGTACTTCTTTTCCGCTGACGTTGGGCCAACGCAACACCCTATATTTTTAAAGGAAAGTGCCATTTCCTTATTTTTACATTAAATTACTATTATAAGTGGTCCAAATAATAACTTGTATTGTTTGCATCGAAAACAAATAATGATTTTGAGTTTTAGCGTTTAATGGGTTAACCTAGGATTAATTCACAATAATTAAATTACTTCTTAAAAGCATCATTTATACGGCTTGGCTGTTTTAAATATGTTTTTTCCTGTAAATCACAGTATGCAAGATTCTAGAAATTCGTATATAATTCGTAATAATGAAACTTAAGATAATGGACATTGTTATCATTGTCATATTTACTTACTCTGTTGCAGCAATGGATTTCAGATGGTGAAAAGTTTTCACGAATAAGGGATTTGATTATAGTATTATATTTTATAATATTATATATATTGTCACACACACGTATGTGTGTGCGTGAGAGAGGGAGAGTGAAAGAGAGTGTATGCTACTGTTAATGTGATTAATTGCTTATTTTATTACTAACCTGCAATTGATTAATTGATTTATCATATTGACCCACTATTTTTAATATCACATTAATTAAAAACAAAAACTAAAGTAAACGAAATAAGTCATAAAAATCGTTTCCTTTCAGACTTTTGGCTATGGAGAAGTTTTGCCATAATTATTAAAATTCCAAATTTGAGACCAATTCTTGCTAAACCTTTTCTTTACAGTAGAAACTTCTGAACAGCATAACATATAGAAAAAAAATCTCGGAGCAAAACTAGAAATTTATAAGGGATGAGCAAATAGTTTATTTTTTTTTTTTTTCGAAATATATTCTAAAAAGTTACTTTTTAAATATCTTAATTTTTATTCCATTTATTTTGATCTTATTATATTTATTTATTTTTGTAGAAAGGAAGTCTGAAAATCAAAGATAATGTAAGGCATGAAAAAACTATATTATTTATTTTCCCCGTTTTAGGAAGAAATTACTATTAATATATAATTTAACGTTTATTCTATTATCAGTGATATTCTTGATCCGGTGATTAATTTCAAAATCGTTAAAGATAGGCATATACTATTATTTGAAAAATATCTGTGAATGATGAATTATATTTAAGTTGTATAAAGTAATAAATTGACTGAAGAAAAATTTGAGAATCCTGAATATTTTGACAGTCACTACCTTAATTGGTCATTGCATTTAAACAATAAAAAAGCACTTGCATTTTTAACCAAAAAAATTATAATTTTCTGCTACCAAATTATGAAGTTCTAATTTTTTTTAAATTTTCATTATATTTGGAAAATCAACAATCGCCTGAACAAAGACCAAACATTTATTGGAAGCTATTTCTCATATAAGGCCACTGAAATCATCTAAAAATGTTATTTTAAGTTCATAGCTTTTCAGTGTATACGAGGAAGAGTGCACCTTAATTATTTAAAATGTTAATGTTGCAAGGATATTTTACTGAATATGTTAAATAAGACAGGAAAACTTCAAAAATATTAATATTTTGTAATTTTTTCAGAAGTACATTTATTAACAGAAATAACACAACATATAATTATTTGCTTTCAGTATTTTTCCTCTCCGAAGTATATTTACATGTAACAGTTTAGAAATTAGTTTTGATACCCCATATACGATTATCAAATGCCATGATATTAATATGCTACTATTAAGACTTTCATTTATTATTATTATATGTTTATCTTCATTTTTTACAACCATCAAATTTAAAAACAGAAGCGTAGAAATAGAAATAAACATTTAATTTAATATTCAAAAAATAAGCTACCGTATAAAAAATGTGTGACGTTGAAAGTTAGAAAAGATCTATCCACAGTTTTCAATCGAAACGCGAGATTCATATTGAGGTAGCTAAAGAGTTGTTCATTCTAAATCATGGTGGTGTAGAAAAGTTTTAAATTTCTGCACTTCATAAAAGTATTTACCAAATGTTGAGCTCTCAAAGTTTATAAAATATATTTGGTGCCATTAGACGAAATTTGTACATTGTTGTACATTGATTTTCAATGCTTAATTTTTGAAAAAAAGAAAAGAAGTCTTTATTTTAGAAACTTTCACAGTTTCTATTTTTAATTTATCAGGCGATGTCATATTTTGTGATCATTAACATGAATAACATCTTTTTTTTATCAAATTTTGAAAATCTATGTATAATAGCTTTGTATTTAAGTAGTTAAGGGAGAACAAATGCATACATGATAGCAAAAATAAAATATAAAAATTTCATTTACAAAAAAACATCCTCGAGATAAAATATATTAAAACATATACCGTAACTTTCAATATTTGAATAATTTCAGATTATGGCTATGTAAGTTATTGCAGATGCATGTAAAATTTTATTTTTCAAAAAACTGAAGATAAATGTGATTATTTTCATATAAAATCTATTCATGCTTTTTTTTAAAATTTTCTTTACTAAATATGAATCATTAAATCAAGAAAAAAATCTTTAATCAAATGGTTTATAACCATTTAACTTGATGTAAATTGCAAGATACCCTGAATTTAAAAATTATTCTTGTCAAAAAGATTACAGAACACAAATATATATTGGTATTTTACGTTTTAAAAGAAAAAAACCTTTTTTTACAATTTTTTTCTGTGTAAACACAAGTAAAACACATTTCCATGTTTTTGGATAAATCCCGCTGATATTATTGCTATAAACGGTGTTTATAGAGCAATTTCGTTTTAAAGTATCTCAATATACAGAGATAAGTACTAAACTCAGGATGAATCTGCCACGATAAAAGAGACTTTATAAGATCTAGTAAATATTGATGACCTTATGTCAGCTTCAGAACGATGGAGATTATCAGCAAAGACGCTTTTTATAGAAACCTTACTGACAGGACCTGATGCTAATGCAATAAACCTAGTCATGATACCAAAATGAGGCACGTATTTGTATGATGCGTATTTATGAAGATAACCTTTACCTATCTTTAAACAAAATTATATTTTTTGGTTACAAAATTCTAGTTGTAAATTGTTTCCTTCTATTTTTTTCTCCTGAATTTAAAAGGTATGCATATGGAAAAAGGTCGAATAAAAAGAACTGCATGTCTGTATTTGAATCAAAATTTTATTGAAATCGAATTTTAAAGAGAATTTAATTAATATGAACAAAACTATTGTTGAATATATATTTATTAATTTATGGCATGCCATTAGTATTCGAATTTTAGTTTTTCATATAAAGAATGTATGATTGTGATATATATCATGGTTTGTAATTAATTCTTTCATACAAATTTTATGTTTTGAAACAATCCGTCATTTTCTCAAAAATTTTAAAATCTTTATGCAAATTTCTGATTCAAAGGAAGTTATTTATTTTAAAAGAAAAGAGAGACGATATATGAAAATTAAATAAATATACAGGGAAAAAAATATTAAAATGAGAAATATAAAATTGAACAATTTGTTTCTTTCAATAACATTCAGTTCGAATAAATTCTGAAATATAATAAGAATTTCAATAATAATTACTAGAACAATTTATTATGATCCCTACAATAATTATAAGCAATGCCGATCATAATTTTTTATATTTTTAAACAAATTATGTAATGTTTTTTAATTACCATTGTTACTGTTAGCTATCTAATCTACAATGTTCGGAAAAACTTATTTATGTATTAATTATATACCTAACTTTAATACCTTTAAATTTTATTTAAAAACTTGCATTTGCTGTTTGCACAATTATTGCGTCTGAAAATTTTGTATAAACTTTTTTAAATGGTTCATGTATAATTTTTATTCAAAAAAGTCAAAAAATATATAAAAAAAATTGTTTTAAAAATTTAAAATTTTAAAGTTCACATATATTTAAAAGTATATATAACTATACCAAAAACATCAACAAAAATTGGAAAGAAAATTATTTGCTATGTGTGAAGCATTAAGTACTTGCCGCCTTTGGCGACCAGCCGGTTCGCCAATCTTAATGTTCTTTAAAATTTTAATAATTAAATATTTTATGCAATTCCAACTTTAATAGATTGTTCAGCAAAATATTTTAAAACTTCAAATTTTCATAGTCACATAATTCACTCATAATATTATAAAGGCCTTCAGTCATAACGTGATATGTATCTCTCTAATTTTCTGTTATCCCTCGTAGAATTTATGCTTTAAATTAAAGTGTAAATGATTAATCTACATTTAAAATAATAATATTTTTTACTGAAACAAAGCATTTTTTTAATAATATTATTACTGATAATAGAGTCACTGAGCGTTTAAACTTTATGGGCACTAAAGAATATCTTTCTTAATTTATGTAATATCTCAAGAATTTGTCAACAAAATTTTCTCAGATTCATCATTAACAGATCGATTCATTAACAATGTTTAATTTTAAATGCATCAAATACTAAGAAAATAAAATGAATCGTTTAAAATAATCGGTCTAAAACAGGTTTTAAAAAATTACTTAAAAAACGATGTACTTGAAACTATAAGCAAATACAAAAAAATATATAACTAACATAAATACAATTTACTTACAAAAGCATGCAACTAACCTAAAAATAATTTAAATCATCCGTTGATAGTGGTTGTCATGACAACAATCAGAACAATGCTCATGCGTGAATTTTCTTCGCCAGTTAGGTAACGCAAATACGTGATTTTTCTACTCCAATTGGGGTAACCTATGCGGATTAGATATTTTTAATTTCCTTTATTCTGTTTTATTTTAATTCAAAAGTACTTCAGATTGAATCTGAAAGAGAGATTCATTAACAATGTTTAATTTTAAATGCATCAAACATTAAGAAAATAAACAGAATCGTTTGAAATAATCCGCCGAAAAATGTTAACCCTAGCCTCAATTCTGTTGGGAGAAAAAAATAACTGAAAGTCTTCGGTGGGGAAAATGGAAGATTTTTTTGGCGGGAAAGTTAGTTTTTAATTAATAATTAAAATTCTAATTAAAAATTCGAAAGAAGGAACCCCAGGTGCACATTCCCAACCTCCAAGGTATACATGTACCAAATTTGGTAGCTGTAGGTCAAACGGTCTGGTCTGTAGAGCGCCAACACACACACACACACACACACACACACACACACACACACACACACACACACACACACACACACACACACATTGAGCTTTAGTATAAGTATAGATAACTATTCTATATATATAAGTTCAACTATTAAGTATACAATTTAATTCTCAGCAAATGCAAATGCAGGTTCATGTTCAGCCTAAATGTAAAGCAACAAAATGAAAAGCGAATAACATAAAAACTATATTTATTTAAAATTAGTCAATTTTCGCTGATTATGAGATAGAATAAAAAGTGCTGTTCTAGTAACATTAAAAGAAAATGCTGATTTAGTTTAGTTATATTAACGTCCCGTTTAAAGCAACATTTGGTCTATTTTGGGATGGATCTCGTAATTTTCGACCGCTGTCAGATGATGAGGACGACACCTGAACTGGCACCCCCCTCTCCACACCATGCCACGCCAGCGGGAGGACGTTTGGTCATGACGGATTTAACGTGCAACAGACCCCCTTGCACGACGATTCTTCGGTGGAATCGTGTCATGAACCTGAAACCCTTCGCTTCCAAAGCTGAGACCTTACCACCAGGCCACCACGGCCCCAAGAAAATGCTGAGTAAATAATTAAATATACAAGGTAACCTAAATATAAGATTTTTGATGACAGAAGAGTTCATTAATAGAGCTTTATTGAAACAGAATGTAGTGGTTAGAACATGTATGACCAGAAAAAACATCAGATATAATGATTTACCACTATATATCAAGAAAACTTGCTGTTTGCCAAAATCGGCTGTAAAGAAGGTCAAAGAATGAATGAGAATGGCCATTCAATCCTGTTTTATGTAAGTTTAATGGATTAATAACTATTTTAGAATCTGACTAATATTGAGAAGCTTTAGAATTTATGCACTATTTTACATTAAAACATAATCAGTAACAATGGTTGCAGAGTTAGAGAGGGGATACTGTACTGAATATCATCTTACACTTCTGCAGTCACATATTACGAGGAGATAAGTAAGTAATCACAAATAAGGAGATTCAAGATTGCTTCAAACTGAACACAATAACTATAGATAATCATGTTTTTTTAAATCCCAATTTGGAATATAAATTTTCTACGGTTACCATTCCGGAAACGTTTTGAAACCCATCAATGACATACACCCACATTGTTCACTAATTAACCTACTATGACTGTACAACTGCAGTGAGCTAACATATTAAGTAAAGAGCAGATCTATCTTCAAATAACATCCTCATAACAAAGTGTACATTCAAAAAAATTGTTAATATAACATTTGACGTTATTTTTATTTAATAAAGTGTAAATGACCTTATCCTTAGGGCCTGCTTTAATTTACCCTTGCTTTTCGTATCGTGAAATGTAAAAGGAGCATGATTAAGTCTGTGTGTTGATTGTTGATTCCCATGTGAAAAAAAAATAAAAATAGTATAAACTTAAGAAAGAAAATCTCATCTTCAGAATTTGGGGACATAAATATGGGGTATCATAGTTTTAATTAATATACGTTTTTGCAATTCTTTTAGCTAGAATAAGTTTTATATTCAAGTGATAGTTGCTTTGTTGGCTTAATGCGAAATAATACATTAAGATGTTATGTGCTCCAAGATTCATATCAGAACTTTACCCCTTTCTGAATGATTCAATTGATAGTTTGATTATAAGGTAGCAAAATTTCTTATTTGTTCTTAACAGTCATTATAAATATTTATTTTACTGTTTTATCATGTAATTTTCAGAATAATAAAAAGTTTTGCAGACATATAAATTTTGATTATTTATCTTTTATGCAATGCAACAAATTTTCATCGCACTTAATGGGATTAGTTCGCTAGTCAGATTATAATCTGAAAACAAATATAAACAGTTTTCTGTTCAGCTTCATCTTCTGCTTATCTGAATTGAAATAAATTAGTTTAAGAAAACTCATCTATTGATCACTTTTAACTACATACACAGTGTAGTCTGTTAACAGTGTTAACAGACAAGCAGAACTACTTAAACTAACTTCAAAAATCAATATGGGACAAACATTGATTGAACGTCTATTCTGACAGTGCGGCTAATAGCACGAGTGCCTTTACTAACAGCACGACATGGCCTCCAGAGCCTCTTCTGGGTACTTGAGCATATTGGTTAGACATTAGACAACTGATAAACCTTAGCTTGTTCAGATGAGTCACGATTTGGTAGAGCTAGAGTAGGGAGCACATCCCACGAAACCATTGTTCCATTATGGTGTGCGTTGTTTTTACATGGAATGGACTGGGTCCTGTGGTTCAACTGAACCCTTCATTGTCCGCAAATGACAATTTTCAACTGTTTTGAGACCACTTGCAGCTTTTCAGTTATTCCATGAACCCAAACAATGATGGTATTTTAATCGGTGGCAATGCATTGTGTCACCGAGCCACAACTGTTCTCAATTGATCCGAAGAACATTTTGAACAATTTCAGCAAATGAATTGGCCATTTAAATTGCCCGACATGAATTCTATCGAACATTTGTGGTACATAATCCTGCACAAGCATAACATTCGCAAATATGAACGTCTATAGAGGCAGCATGGTTCAATATTTCACCAAGGGACATTCAATGATTTGTTGAGTTCATGCTGTGCCGCTCCATTGACGCAACATTCAATCATTATATGATAATGCGAACGACGCTCATAGAGCACTGTATTCTAATTTATTTTACAAGTATCTTGATATAATTACCGCCAATAAAGAATGAGAAGAAACAAGTTATAGAAATGACTATTGCTGCAGATAATATAAAACAAAATTGAAAATGGATTAAAATTAGTAGATATGTGTAGCAAACTTTCTTTTAGCATTTATTAAAAGTATTTAACTACGGCATTAAGACGTTTAAAATAATATTTCCTCCTTACTCATTAAAAAGATGTTCATGACGACTTTTTACATCCGATTAGGAAAGCATATTTGTAATAAATGGAATAGAGGCGCAAATGTGGAACAAAATTAGAAACATCTGAAACCGTAATAAAAGAAGATACTTTACAATATTGTTAGAAATTTAATATCGCTTCCCTCTCAGTATGCCTCTTGGTAAGATTAGATAATTGTAATTGTACGGATAGTTCTAATAGACGCTGAATGGATACAGATCAATGATTATATGTGATGGCTACAAACATGAAAAATCAATTATATTCGTGCATCTTGGCGATATCTCTTTTAGGATTGGAGTCAAATGTTTATTCTAGAAGTTCTCTTTCTCTATTAAGAAAATTATAAAAGACCGAATTGAGGAGTAGTAGACAAATCGTAGTTATTTGGCAAGCAAAGTCTGTACTTGTGGTTTTAATCGCCGACGAGTTTACTCCAAGCGCATTGTGCTATTGTTGTTGTTCTTTACCGATTTGCGACTTGTGTGATGTTGGGCTACCTACGTTTTGTGAGTTTGTGTGTGTTTCGTGCCGAATAAAACCTTTTTATTAACTTCTTGGACTTTTCATCTTACACCTATCGCATGGAACTCGATTTAGCTAACAATATCATTACAGTGTATTTATACATCATAGGAGATTAAAAAAATTAAAAAAAAACAGTGATATCATAATAAGGCAAGAATCGGATCAAAAAGATAACTCTATAGTAATACAACTGGAATGAAAGCCTTTTGAAGCTTTGCTAAATATGTAAAGGAAAGTTAAAAATCAATTTTGTTGATGCTTTTACAATGAATTTCAGATGTGTAAAATGTCAACATTAATAAAAAATAATTTTTCAAAAAATAAAATACATAAAGGATACATAATGGAATTTCTTTTCACCGTCATGAATGGGTAAAAGGTTTTAACATTAATAAAAAAAATCCTTTTTTAAATAATAAAATACGTCAAGTGATAAATTTATCTCTGGAATTTCTTTTTGGCCGTGGTGGAAAATATCAAAAATATTACGATAACATTCTAATGATTCACAGAAATGCATAAAGCATCATCATTAAACAAAGCTTAGCTTGTAAGCAAATCCTTTCATTAATCTTTATAAATATATTTTATGCTATTTACAATTTAAACTCAGCTAATCCAAAACCATCTGGTATACTGAATTTCATTGTTGATGCATTCAAATTAATCTCTACCCAACAATGAAATCAAGAACTTTTAAATATAATTAACAAAACACGAGTAAAATACAAAGTAAAAAAATGCAAAGTAAAATTTTAAATCATCCCTCAGCCTATTATTGTTTTGTTCAGAATACAAACTTGTTTTATTTAGAATTTAAGTTTTATCAGCTGATGAAAACATGAAATGCATTTCGAATTTTAAGCAATGAGTTAAAATTCTTCTAAATTCTATATTTTGCTTTCTGTATATTACAAGCCTCACGTTTGAAAATGATATACATACTAGTATAAGTATTACAAAACGATTTAATTTATAAGAATTTTTTTAATGTTTTACCAAAAAATGTCGATAAACTTTTCTCTCATGTTGAAAGCATATAACGTCTAACAATTTTGATAATATTTAATATTCATTGGTTCTTCATATTTTCGAAAGAGTGGCATGAATATTTAAGTGGTCGAATATGTTTGAACTTTGTTTTGAAAGATCTTAAATAAATTTAATGCTTAACCGGAGTACCTATTGAAAATTCCATCAAATATCCATACGAATGAAGTTGTAATATGATCATTGGTTTTTACAGGTAACTGTACATAAAAGATATTCTATAGTAGAAATATTCATATTATTTAATATTAAAGATATTATCTCATAGAATATAAAAAGTAATATAATTAAGAGATATAAATAAAACACTAAATTTAAAGTTTCTATATAGTGTTTATTAAATCCATTAATCAGAAAAAAAAACTAAAATTTATTTTTCCTTATAAAACTTACAAAAATAAATACGAATATTGAAACCCCAAATTTTCTTTAAAATTTTTATCACTTTTGTTTTTACTCTTGTGCAATGTGATATTTAGAAAATATTAAGATACTATTTCAAGATAACAAGAAAATTGTTATAAAGTTTTTCAAATTCATTATAGTTTAAAGCATATAATGTAAATGAAATATATAATTATTCCATTAAAGATGTTTTTATTTGAATAAAAAATTGAAGGAAAGATTATTTGCTTTTAGAAAATACAATCATAGTTAATAAAAAACATTCTTCTTTCCAGAGATACTATTTTTAATTGAATTTTTATCTTCGATGGAGTTATGCAATTTTGAATATATTAAGAATTCACATTTTGAACTATAAGTTTATTAAAACGGAATTCTCACATTCTATTTTCGAAAACATTTCTGAAAAACAGAAGGAAAAAATTATCCTATTATAAAAATCATTTGCATTCTATGCAGTTTCAGCGCTGATAGTTAAATTTGCTTCATTTTTCTGAAATGAATTACATAAAGTTTGCGACTATGAATATGAAATCTTTATAAAAAATATTTACCTACCATTTGCTTAATTAATTCAAAATGGAAAATGCTATATCTAAAATTAAAAAAATTATTAAACGCATTTTATTGTTCTTTTTTGATTATTACGCAATTTTTTTAAAGCATACTTTCTTGTATAGGTAATTATAATATACACAATAAAAATATGATAATTTTAAAAAAACATTATTTTTTATGACAGATGTTAGGAAAACTCTTTACCCTATATTAATAACTGACGCAAAGCTTTTAAATCACTAGCAGCAACATATTCTTGAAATTACTACATATTTAAATAAATTGTTTATTCTTTCATGCCAAAACACCCACCACATTGCCTAATTTCCTAAGTCATTTTATTCCACTTCGATTGATGGAAATAGGAAATGCAAATTAAAACGTATAGAAAAAAAACTTGTACAAGATAAATTAATTTCTTTAAACGAGTCAATAATAATTTTATTTTTTGTTCGCTTAAGAGATATTAAGATAATGTTTGTTTAAGAGGATGCTTGTTGAATAATGTAATCATACTTAGTGTACCGACTCAACAAAAATCATTAATCATAAGCCTGAAAATGCAAAAGGAAATGTCAAAAAACTTATGATAATGCTGATTATATTTCAAATGCTTTTTTTTTGGGATGTTTGGACCTCAAATATGTTTAATTAGCTTTTGATATATGCACATTACGTTTGTAGAAGTATCTAATGATGTTTATTTAATTAAATTGAACTTACACCTTTATTTAAAATGGTTATTTTGTATTTGAAAGTTTTGAGAATAAACATCAATATAAATTCAAAATTTAAAATTATTGTAAAATTGAAGTATTGTAGTATTGTAAAATTGAATAAAAAAAAAATGCTTTACTTTTTAAATGCTTGTTTTTTTATGTTTCCATTTTACAAATAAATTAATCTGTGAAAATTCCTTGAAAAAAAGAATACCCTGAGATGCAGATGAGTAAAATTTCATAAGAAACAGTTTATGGAAAATATATTATCTGAGGAATCTAAAATTACTTAATTTTGCATTCATTTCTGTATCTGCAGTCATCAAGTATTAAAATTAGTATGTTCATTTTATGTGTAATATCTTTATATACATAATACATACTAATATACAGTGTTAAAACTCTGCTTATTTATTATTAACTATTATATGCTAACCAATAGCCATTTTCTACATGACCAACAAGCTAAATTCTAACTGCTAGAGATAAGTATATGCATTGAGTTGAAAAACGTACTAATGCATATTTACATAATTAATAGTAATAATGCATTAATATATAATTATGTTTATATATAATATGTACTAATATTTTTGAAAAGTGAAAGCTGTAATCGTGATCCAATAGCAATGGTCTGAAACGTTTGGCATAAGTGTATGAATTCAGTTGGAAAACGTGTATTTATATAAAGTTTCAAAGCATGCTGAACATTTATAAAGACAAAAGCAAATGATTATATTTATGAAAGGAATTTATAATACAATTCTCATGTCGCAAGATATTTTGTATAAAGTTAAATATAAATTAATGTCATTTTTTATTGTTGTGTTAGAAAATGAACTAGTAAGGTGATTGCAGTTATAAAAGTGAAATTAAAATGAAATATTTTGGCATTGTGATATGAAATAAAAAGTCTTCCGCATTTGAATTAATGCGAAAGAAAATCATAAATTTATACAAAATAATCTCTAAATGCTTATAATATCAATTTATATCTGCACTTGCATTATACACTTTGTCGTTAATCTTGTATTAAAAAATGTTTTTTTATTATTACTTTTGTGTTTTAAATATTAAATAAACCTTTTTTTTTAATTTGAATAATATTTACACGACTCTAGGAAAAAGCATCCAACATTTTGATTAATGATACGACATTCACAGATGTGGCAGTTGCACAAGAAAAAAGCGAAGCGGAAAAGAAAAAATACCACTTCAAGCCTAATGAGTGTAATTTAGAACTTACAGTTACTTGTACCCGTAGTTTCAGTTTTATAAATATCCGAGTCTCATTCTTCAGATCTAATGTCTAAAAAATACACTCATGTCCATAAATAAAGAATAATTTAAGTTCAGGAAAAGAAACAGTCAGAAGCAAAATGAATGTGATTTATTTGTAAAGCCTATTTATTAAACAAAAGGTAAACAACAAAAAAATGCTATATGTTTAATATCATTAATAAAAATTGCGATTTTTTGTTTCCTGGAGCAAATTACAAAATAACCTATTTACGAAAACCAATATTACATGGTTGGTATGATATTTAATATTTCGTATGTCTATCAGACGATGCAATACAGTCCGTACAATGCCTAGGCATGCTGAGTATCAAATTATCGATCTGATCTTGGGGAATATTACACCACTCATCAAGCAATGCTCTTCGAAGTTTTGGTAGACATGTAGGAGGTGGTTGACGGGCTGCAACTCGTCGACCAAGCATGTCCCATACATGCTCTACTGGATTCAAGTCCGGTGAGAATGCTGGCCAGTCCATACGGGTGATATCCTCCGATCTAAGGCATTACTTTACGATGTTTGCACTGTGAGGACGGGCGTTCATGAATTCAGCGCCCATGGCGCCCCGAAGCAAAGGTACATGTTGTTCCAGAATAACGTCCCGATAGATTTAGCCTGCCATGGTTCCGATTTGAACATGCAGGTCAGTTCTGGAACCCAGAATAATTACCCCCTCCCAAACGAGCAATCCTGCACCACCATAACGGTGTCATTCAATGATGTTCCCTTGGTGGTAACGGGTACCTGGTGCTCTCCATATGAAAGTCCGGCGAGAATCAGCCTGCAAGCTAAACCTGAACTCTTCGGAAAACATCATACAGCCCACTGTTGCGGTGTCCACAATGCATGCTCTACCATAGGCTAAACTCAGGCGACAGTGAGTTGCAGTAAGCGGATAACATCTGACAGGCCTACGAGCATATAGACCAATCTGCCCTAAGCGTCTGTACACGGTCTGCCTTGAAAGTGCCGTAGCATTGGCTGAAGAGGTCTGATGCTGTGCTCCATCTGTTACTTCTGGCAGTAACTGACAAATACCGGTCCTCATTCGGTGTTATAACTCTGGGGCGACCTGTGCTGTAAAGTCTACTCACATTATCATTATCTTGAAATCGTTGCCAAAGTTTGCAGATGACACTCTGGGCGATTCCAAGTTACTCGGATACTTCTAGACGGATACGTCCACATTCCAGACCGCCTATAATTATACCACGAAAAAAATCATCCAAATGTGTCCTTTATGTCATAACTATGCAGTTATTGGACTGAAAGGCTAATAAAGCACTTGCGAACAATTTTACTTCTTTGCCTGTATTCCTTATACATCACTCTCTTACACTCTCGTCATTGTGACGTACTATCGGTGTCATCTGGTGGGTTCCTGCAATTTGCATATGATTTTTGAAGATGTATGTAGTCATTTTACGGGTGATATATGTATTTTAGAGTTCGATTTCCGCGTGACTCTGAATTATCCTTAACTTATGGACATGAGTGTATAATTGATATTATGTGAACTATTCTTTCGTGAAATTGCATTGCATTTTTACTTCGGATACATGGTGATGGTGGGGGGAATCTACTACAATTGGGTTTAACTTGACTTGTTTCAAAATTTTAAAGGAGAAACTTTATAATCGATTTTTTATTGCTTCAAAACTGCTTCACTGCTGAGTTTACAGAGGAAATTTAATCAAATTTTGTTTCTATATAAATGACTCCACCGGTAGTGAATTTGCAGACAAATGATTTTGGAATTTCATGACTTTATGATAAATAAATGGAAATTAATGTCTGAGAAAATGATTAAATTAAAAAGAATAATTTCAATTTATATTTAATTAAAGTATATTTAATTTACTCAGTTTGTATGTACAATTAGGAACTCTATTTGCGCACATCAGTCTACCAAATGAAAATTTCGAAAAAAAAAATCTAATTAATTTTAATTAACAATTTTTTTCCTATTTATTGAATTACATATATTTAAAACCGTTTCAAAACACGAAATGAAATTAAAATTACACAAAATTATTGGCATTTAACTATAGATATATATTCTGATGATTATTACTGAATGCTTTATTTAAAAGAACAAACAATTTTTAATATGATTTTTTTTCTTAATTTATATTTAAATTTTAAGAAATTGAGTCCTGTTATGGAAATTTAATTCTACAATGTTCTTTCACAATGGATGTGATCTCAGAGAATTTGCTCGCATATTTTGCAAATTTCCCCATCAAGATCTTCTAATGAATCGCTTGAGGTACGCTAATTTCTGTTTCCTCATTATATATACTGCTACTGAATATTCTACGTGACGTTTCACATGTTTGAATATCCTATAACATCTTTGTTGCGCTCAAATGAAAAATGATATCCTTCTACATAAAACATTAATTAACACATATTTATACTTAAGAGAGTAAATCATTTCATCTGGTAAAATTTCATCGCAGAGGTAGAAAATTCCAGCTATGCCGTGCTGAGGAAAAGTCAAAATCGGGAACTACTTTATGAATTCTGAAATATATTTGAAGGAAAACCAGTAATGTATAAAAAAAAGTTTTAAAGTCAATTCCTACTTAGGTCAACAAAAAAAAGTTTCTTTTTATTAAATAATTACAATTAATATAAATATATATATATATATATACATATGACAGAATTACAAAATTAAGTGGGAAAATAGAGCTTGGCGACTTGGCGACCAAATAGAAATTACTAGACAAATTTAATTAATTAATATTTGAAAAAAAAATGTATTAACATCAAGTGTCATCCACTACAAGTTTAAAAAATATATTTGAACTTGAGTGGATGAATAAAAAGTATTTTATTAACGATTGAAAATTTGAACAAGATATATATAGAGAGAGTGTGAGCTAATAGTAGGAATTGAAAAAAAAAAAAAAATCTTACGTAGTGTAAGAGATAAAAGTTATGTAAAAATTAAAAGTGATTCAAGCCTCTAAGTTGTTATATAATAATATTTAAGCTTAGTTCATTGATGTTTATTTTATTTTTTAAAATTTATTTTTAATTACATTCAATAAGGATGGGTGAACACACACAAAAAAAAAATTGCGTTTAATAACCTCCTAATGCTATTGTATGTAACAGCAGCTACTAAAATAATAGGAAGTATTATAATAAACTATACTTCAAAATATATAAAAATATACATTAAGGTTAAATGAAAATGTTGTTGAGAAATAAAACATATCAATAAAAGGCTTATTTTGTAATTTTGAAGAAGTGTAAAAGGGATTTTTGTGGAATAACACAAACCGTAGTTATTGAAAAATAATATACTTTTTTTAGCTTTCAACTTAAGATTTTAAAATAATAATTTTAATAATGAGAACTCACCACACAAGTGATATCTTCGTGTCAAAATTGGTAGCTTTAGAAACAATGTTTTTCCTTCTATACAGCGTTTTGAAGAAACGTTTTCATCAGTCATGACACATGATACAATTAAATATAATATGTAGCTTAAAATTATTATTATATAAAAAGAAAGGTTAAATTTTTTGAAACATTACATAGAGAACGAACTTAATATAAAACAATATATATTTTTTTAAAATTGCTTAAGCTATTGTAAGGTTAAATTAAAATTACTTAAGCTATTGTAAGGTTAAATTAAAATTACTTAGTCTATTATAAGGTAAAAACTGTTTAAGTGTCCCATTTTTATATTTAAAACAAAATTTTAAAAAAAGGTGAGAATAACTTGTTGTTTTAATCTTTTCAGACTTATACACAACTAAGAGATAAAATAGAAGTCTGCGTGTTAGAAATTCTTCGACCATTGTTTTTCAAAAGATTATGTCATTTAGATTATATTACTGAATCACTGTCGAAGGAACAGTGTTGAAATTCTGATATGATGATATTTATTTTCATATCATCCTTATTCCACAATTAATTCAGCATTCTTGCCTAAAGATGCAAATATGCAAAGCTTAAAATAAAGCTCTAATTAAAATTAATCATTTAAGGATATGTGTTTTTATTAATAAATTCAGAGATGGAAGCATATAATATTTTCAATTTGCCTCCACGAAGATATTTTCTTTTCACTTTATACTATCTTCAATTTCCAGTTCGTATTAAAGTCGATAAAGTGACGCTTTTCGGAGATTTCAAGGATTTAAAGTATGTGAATGTCTGCACCGTTATTGACTTCGTATTTATGACTCTCAGTAGGAACTATTCTGCAAAGGGATGGAACCACTGCTGCCATTTCCTCTTTTCAATGTTCTCAGCTTGTTAGGGAAAGTAACGCAAGGTTATAACGTGGAATGAGAGAATAAGTATTTTATCAAAAAATAGTGTTTATTCAAAGTTTAAAGTTCATAAATACAATCGCAATTTCCACATATTAATTTTTACTGCTGTTTTGTTTTTATTTTAAAAGCTTTAGCAAAACTAATACTAAAAATACATTTTTAAGCACTTTCTGTCATTCTTAATATCATTGAAAATGCAAGAATCAAAATTAATCAATTATGCTTGAAAGCACTTTCTGAGAAAAAAAATGTATTATCGAACTTTATCCAGCATCGTTAATCACATATTTATAGAATGATATTTATAAAGGAATTAATATTAAAAACTTTTAATGAAATTATTATATATAAAGATATTTAAAAAAAGCAGTATCTTTTTAATAATATCTTTATAGAGGATGTACAACGCATGGTAACAAAAAATAATGTATTTTTTTTCTCCGACTGTTCAGATAAAGATTTTCATAAATAAGTAATGCCCCTTTATTTATAAATAAATGAGGGACTCTAAATAAAATGCTTATCACTCATCAAATGGTTGTCACACGACATCATTTTTAATAGCAAAACAACTGCTTGCAATATGTTTTACGATTTTAAATGAAATTTTAAATATGTTCTTAAAATTTATTGAAAGCTATACATGAGATGCATTTAAACAATTGAAAACTTTTTGATCTTACATTTTACAAAACATAATTGGAATAATGATGGTGATTTTAATTTGTTCTTTAGCTTGATTTTTAAATATAAATGAACAATAATTGCTTTCAGCGTATTATAAATAAATTTGTGTAATTATTTTTCCTTCTATTTTTAATTTAGATAGACTTAAAATAAAAAGAGAAAAAAAATAAAGCTTACAATAAATAAAAAAATATCAAAATCATAAATATTAATAGAAATATCAAATTAATAAAAAAAAATATTATTGGAAAATGAGAAGCGATGCCAGGTCAGATTTATCAAGAAGTTGTTGAATACGAACAAACAGTTGATACAATTGCTCTCAATGTATAATAATGCAAAATAATGTATTTTATATTTTTAAACGAATGACCATATTTATTCTTCTTTCAGCCCTCCCTCTTTCTACAAAATAAAAAAAATACTCTAAATAATATGTGCATTATTTACATCAGTTAATATTATGATGGACCAAACTAAGTGCATTTTTACTAATAAAAATATCATATTTTTATTCGCAAATGGATTTTAAAATTGGGTGCATTTCATAATTCGAGCTTAGGAAAAAAATGCATATAAATTTAAAAAAAACATTAGAAATAAATTTAAGAAAACCAAGGTTAAAAATACATTTGTTAAAAAAATTATAGCACTTATACTTGGATTTTTTTTAATTTAAAATATTTTCTACTTTATTTTTTATTCATATATAAATATATATGAATTATTCATATATATTGCGAATTCATTACAAATGGCTTCAATAGTAAAGAGCCTAAATTTAACTGAATTAGTTGAAACTTAATTTATGGAAATATTAAAATATATCATTACATTAAAGAGTTACATCACGAACAAAATTCCATTCTTAAAAATATGGATGCCAAACAGGAGTACATAATTATGTAACATATGAATGTTAAATGAATGTTTTCTTTCAAAACATCATATTATTGTACACATAAATTTATAGTAACATTTAAAATGTTTTCTTTACAGCAATGTTGCTAAATTTGACACAATATCAAAGATATTCGGGAAATGATTTTTTAAAGTCATTTCCTGCAACAGATGAGATTGTGCGATTCTCTAGTGTTAATATCCTAAATATTTTCTCCCATTAGTCATTGCAGATACAATTCAGTAAAGCATTAACTTGTTCAATTTTATTTGGAATAAAATATTACCTTACAATAGGGCTTCGAAAGACACGCACATAAACTTTTAATATCAATAAGGCTTTATCATCATGATTATCATGTGATTATATTATAAATGATTATCATATGATTGCCCGAGCCGTAATTATAATGTTGAGATCAAAAATTGGATTAGATAATAAATAAATAATACTAATCTTAACAAAAATATTAAAAAAATATCATAATTATTAGATATTAAGATCAAATATGAACATTTTTTCGAATAAAAAATGATTCATCCACATTTAAGAAAAATTTTGCAATCAAATGAATAAACAATGTTTGATTTATTAATTATCTTTAATTAAATAAAATTTCTCCATGCATTTTCCCGTTTTCTTATTGATGTGATTTTCCATTAAATTATTTTCGTTAAATAAATATTTCTTCTTCTTTCTTCAATAATGTGTGAATCTCAAGTATTTAACGTATTTCAATCGTTTAAAGTTTTCTGGAACGAATCTGAAATAATTAAACTTAGCGTTAAATAAAACTAATTTCTAATAAAACAATTTCTCCACATTTCAATAAAATTTTGCATTCAAATGGATAAAAAATATTTGGTTTTAAATAAATACTACGAAATGCTTTACCTGTTTCTCTCACCTTCTATTGATCTCGTTTTAGATTGAATTACTTTCATTAATTAAATATTCATTCTCTTTTGTTCAGTAATGTTTGGATCTCAAGCATCTATCGTATTCAAATCGTACGGAGCTTTCTGGACAAGACAAAAAATACCCAACATGTCGTCTTAGAGTCAAAGGATGAAAGGAAGGAGCAGATTTATGTCTTGTCTTTCACTTTGTTTTCTCTTTAGCCAGCTGCTTTTGTCATCTAAGCTTAGAACTGGCAGCTAATAAAAAAAGAGGAGAGATTTTGTGGAAATATGTGCTATCTGAGTTATCATTAATTTATTTTTCTTTTCTATTGTGGAGCCTATATTATTATAATGAAATCAAATAAAAAATAGTATTTTTTTTGTCAAAATTATTCTGTATTGAATATTTTATTAAATACTAGCCGCCTTTGGCGACCAGCCGGTTCGCCAATCTTAATGTTCGTTAAAATTTTAAAAATTAAATATTTTATGCAATTTCTACTTTAATAGCTTCTTCATCAAAATATTTTAAAACTTCAAATTTTGATTATCATATAATTCATTCATAATATTATAAAGGCCTTCAGTCATAACGTAGTATGTATCTCTCTCATTTTCTGTTAGCACCCGTAGAATTTATGCTTTAAATTAAAGTGGAAAGAATTTATCTTCAATTAATATAATAATATTTTTTACTGAAACAAAGCATTTTTTTATAATCTGATTACTGAAAATAGAGTCACTCAGCGTTTAAACTTTATAGGCACTAAAGAATATCTTTTTTAATTTATGTAATATCTCAAGAGTTGGTCAACAAAATTTTCTTAGATTCATTATGAGCAGATCGATTAATTAACGATGTTTAAATTTAAATGCATCAAACACTAAGAAAATAAAACGAATCGTTTAAAATAAACGGTTGAAAACAGGTTTTTAAAAAACTACTTAAAAAACGATGTACTTAAAACTATAAGCATATACAAAAAATATATAACTAACATAAATACAATTTACTTACAAAAGCATGCAACTAACCCAAAAATAATTTAAATCATCCATTGATAACGTTGTCATGGCAACAATCAGAACAGAATGCGCATGCGTGAATTTTCTTCGCCGGTTACGTAACGCAAATACGTGATTTTTTCTACGCCAGTTGGGGTAACGCTATGCGGATTAGAAATTTTTAATTTCCTTTATTCTGTTTTATTTTAATTCAAAAGTACTTCAGAATGAATCTGAAAGATTGATTCATTAACAATGTTTAATTTTAAATGCATCAAACATTAAGAAAATAAACAGAACCGATTGAAATAATCCGCCGAAAAAGTTTAACCCTAGCCTCATAACTGTTGGGAGAAAAAAAAACTGAAGCCTTTCTCGTTTGGCGCTGGGGATAATGGAAGATTTTTTTGGCGGAAAAGTTGGCGGTGGGGAAAATGGGAGATTTTTTTGGCGGGAAAGTTAGTTTTTAATTAATAATTAAAATTCTAATTAAAAATTCGAAAAAAGAAACCCCAGGTGCACATTCCCAACCTCCAAGGTATACATGTACCAAATTTGGTAGCTGTATGTCAAACGGTCTGGCCTGTAGAGCGCCAACACACACACACACACACACACACACATTGAGCTTTATTATAAGTATATAGATTAATATATGAGGAAATAGCAACCAGTGAAATTTCAAAAGGTTTTGCATTAAAAAAATTGGCTTAAATTAAATAAAAATATAAAATTTTATTAAATATAAAAATATGTAAAATGGTAATAAATGAAATTTTAAAAGATAGTTCCGTAAATGGAAAAAAAAATGGTTTAAAGAAAAATATGACAAAAGCATTAGGAGATGAGAGTAGTGTAAATCAAATTTCATACTCTAATAAACTTAAGAGCTCTGATTCAATTTATTTTCGTTAATGAAGATTTCTTCAAAAATTGAAAGCATTTACTCATTTTTCATTTATTGAAACTTTATTGTTTCTTCTCCTAATTAAATTTTATAGCCATTTTAGAAATAAAGTATGTACTGGGTTATTAGTTCGATGGAAGTATTTGAATTATATATTGTTTTAAATGCATTGCATTAAATTTTTTAGAAAACACTTAGTGGGAGATGCGTAGAATCATAAAATTGCTACTGAATTTCTACTTACACTAATAATTAATAAGTCAAACATTGTTAACAACTGGTAATATAGCAAAGGAACAATTCCAAAATGCATTTTGATTATTTCGATAATTTTGACATTTACAATAAAATAGAATCATATATATTAAAGCACGAAGTTGAAAAGTTTTAATTATTTTTCATAATAAATAATGAACTAATTCTGTTTCATTACCACTATGATATATTTTAAATGACATTCTCTATTGGCAGTCAAATAAAATAAATCTTATACTTATATTATCATTTTAGAAAAAAATATTCAACACTTTCTGATTCTTAAAAAACACAAATTTAAAATATATCAAGTTATGTTAAGATTGGTAACCTTAAATAACTGCTCAGAACTTTGATATTTAGTATGATACACAACAACTCTTAGATTTTACCGTTTCTTTAAACTTACAGATGGATCAAATAATAGTTTCCTTTATTATAACATTTAGTAAAATTAGTCTACATATATTTAAGTATTAAATATTTTAAAATATTTTAACAGAATGTACGTATGATTATTTTTGAAAAAAAATTAATTACAGTTATCTATAAACAAGTAACCCTTTTTCTACTTTCTAATATAAATATATTTTTTTTCAAATTGTCAGTCAGAAATGTTTTATTATTTTGCATAACCCTCACTAAAACGTAACCTGAGAATGTGGATGAAAGATTGTCCTATAAATAGTTATTATTGAAACTTTATTGTTTCTTCTCTTAATTAAATTTTATAGCCATTTTAGAAATTCCCATTTTAGACTTTCCCTTGTAAGGAAATTGTTGTTGAGAGATCAAGTTAACTTTACTCTAATGATAGGACTTAGTTCTTACGGAAAAGATACACCATGGTAGGCAATTTCCTTTAGAACTCAACCTTATTCCTTTCTCTATGTTGTCGTGGCGTCAATCCTTCAATTACTCTGGCAAGGTGGTTAAACTCCATTCTGAATATCATATTACTTAAAGGTGTCATTCATATCAGGATTTTAATTCCAAACCCTCTCATTAAAATATTATTCGAATGCAGGTACCGTAGAAATCTGGAATTGCCGAGTGCCTGTTTCAAAAGGCATGAAACATTTCTTATCGCCCTCAAAAACCGTAATGATAGTCCATGTTCTTTAGGGGTAAAAACCGTAATGATAGTTCTTTAGGGGTTGATATACAAATCCCGCTAGACTGGTACTATTAAGTAAATGTAAGCTTGAATATTTTTTAGTGTTCTCAGAAACCACCCTCTCCCGCAAATCAATTTGGGTGAGCATATTTAATCAACAAGGTATCCGCCTCGGGTAATCAGTCAATCCCACTTATCAAAAAATGTAAATGATCACCTTATCAAAAAATTATTTCGCAGTGATATATATATGCACCTTGGACCTTGCCATAGTTGCATTGAGCAGGCAATTGGTGCCTTTCAGTATTAATATTGGTTATAAGTATAAACCTAAAGTATATATTAATAGATATAGAAGTTATCAAGCATGAAAATTATGATTTTATTCATTTTAATATTGTTAAAAAAATGTCTGAAAATTAATCATATAAAGCATATGCGTAATTTCATTTTTAGCACACTTTTTAAAAGCAACATAATTTCAAAAGTCTCCGAGTATTTTCAATTATGGCTATGCAAACGAATATACATTAGCTGAAATAACTAGTGTTTCTATTGTTCGTTGTATCTACAAGTGAATTTTATCTCAATTATTTTCTACTCTTCTTTCTTTTATGTTCATCTGTGGTTCAGATTTAGAGGTGATTCTATTTACATTTTATTTTCTAAAAGTTTTATTTATTTGCTTATAAAAACATTTCCAACAACATAAATTAAATAACAAGCTTAAATTGTTGCTAAAAGCCAATAAAATGATGGATTAAGCACTTTGGACTTTTAGATTTGTAAAAAAAGATGAATAACCACAAAGAAAAAAAAAACCTCTTTGTCTACATTTAACATTTTACTGATGAATGTCAGTGCTACTTATTTTTAGGAGTTAGGTAAGTTAAAAACAGCATGATCGAGGCTCATGATATATTTTCAAAAGAAATCGGGACAAAACGTTTTTATAATATTTGTTCATCAACAGGTCCCCAATTATATCCTTCAAACAAATATTTAATACAAATAGATTCTTTTCATTTGCATCAAGGATATATGATTATTATTTGCCTAACATACAACATTTGATTCTTTCTGGGACACATAATTGTCTAAAGAATTCATTAAAGCATAAAAAAAAGATGATATTTAAATGCCTTTGTAGTTTCTTTTATTGTCTCCGAGATGTTATTATAAACGCATTAGTCATTTTAATGGTTCTGAAGATTTTATTAAAAATTTATTAAATATTTATTCTGAAGATCTTAAATAAATGTTTGCTCCATTCCACACAATATTTTCAAGCTTTTGACCGCAATAATGATTATTGTGCATATAAAAATGTAATTCAATACACAAAAGAAATATGTTGCGTTTAGAAAGTGTCTTGCATGCATTGTTTGTTCCCTCGATAGTTTTCAGGAAACTGCTAGTCTTCCCAGGGAAAATATTGGCCTTCTTCTTTGTCGTAATTATAGATTACTCTCCTTAATCCTTCTTTGACGCTTGTTCTAATAGGATACAACTATTTTCTTAAGCTTCTTTCTGAACTAATTGAGGCTTTGGGAATCAAGAAATCCATCCAAAAAATGCAAGTTAAGCGCGATCAATGGTAATCTAATCTCTTTGAGATGCATCAAGATAAATTAATTGCAGCGACCCTTAATACAAATGATATTTCAAGAAGTATTCAGGAAGGCCTAAATTAAATGCTTTCTCTCTCTTTTATATTTAAAGTAAATAAGCTGCAACCAGCGATTATATTATGTGGATTTAGTAATAGGATATTAAACTTTAATTAGCAGTAAAGACTGTTCAAACGTTTAAGAATTTTAAACTTCCAATTATGATCCCTTTTATTTTCTTTAGTTAATTTATTATGAAAACGTAGCAGCATCATGATTTTAGCATAATGCCTACCAAATAGTCCCTAGGGTATTGCATCAAAGCTGATCCTTCAGCTGTCTGAGATTTATTATGAGAAAAATACATTTTTGTAGAAGAAAATGTAATTAATTTAACCACAGTCTTTTTATTTATTCGATTATTATGGTGAATTCGATGGGGTAACAGTAAACATGATTACATTTTCTTCATTTTAAAGATATTACCACATTGCAAAAGTACTGTATTATTGCATTATATATATAAATGCTACAAAATGTTGTAATGCATTCGTTCTAGATTTTGGACAGTTTAATATAAAAATTATATTGAACTAAAATCGAGCGTTGATTAGTATTTTTAAACTTAACCTCTCTTCCTTTAAAAAAGGACTTGCACCACTGTAAATTTATTGAATTAACCGTCCAATTACTGCTATTTCATACAATAAAGTGACAGAAGTCATGGGACAACAATATGGAAATAAACAGATAATTGTAGTATAGCATATAAAATGTATAAATGGACAGTGTATTGGCAGGGCTTTCATTTGAATTCAAGTGAATCATGTGAAATGGTTTCCGACATGATTACAGAGCATAACGAGTATTAACAGACATTGAACACGAAATGATAGTTAGAGCTAGACGAATGAGACATTCCATTTCTGAAATCCTTACGGAATTCAATATTTCGAGATCCACATTGTCAAGAATGGGCCAAGAATGACTATTTTCAGGAATAAGCTCTTATCATGTACAGCGCAGTGACTTACGTCTACACTAAATGTCCGAGACCAATGATGGGTGCGTAGAATTATCAGTGTAAGACAAACAATACTGCATGAAACAACCACGGGAATCAATGTAGAACTTACAACAGACGTGTCCGTTTCAACAATGCAGGCCTTAATATATATATATATATATATATATATATATATATATATATATATATATATATATATATATATATATATATATATATATAACAGCAGTGTCACAGCACGACATCAAATACATCGCCTCTTCTATACTAGTGATCATATCGGTTGGATCCTTGAAGACTGGTAAACCGTGGCTTGATCACATAAGTAATAATTTCAGTTGCTAAGGAGTACGTAGGTTTGGGGTATTGACGGGTATTATACGTAGAGTAGGTATTGGTGATAGGTTTCGAGCGTGGCGCAAAAGCCACAAAGCCATGGACCAGAAATGTCCACAAGACACTCTGCAAGATGGTGGCGGCGCCATAATAATATGGATTGCTTTTATATGAAATGGACTGGGTCCTCCTTTAGTATAACTGAACTGATCATTGACTGAAAATAGCTATGTTCAGCTATTTGGAGATCACTTGCAGCCAATCATGAACTTCGTGTATCCAAACAACGATGGAATTTTTATGGATAATAATGCACCGTGTCACAACAGTTCTTGATTGATTTGAAAGGCATTCTGTACAATTCCAGTGGATAATTTGGTCACCTTGATCACCTAACATGTATCCCTTCAAATATTTATGGGACGGAATTGAGAGATCAGATCCTGCACAAAATCCTGCACCGGCAACACTTTCGCAATTCTTGATATTTATAGAGGCAACATTGTTCAATATTTATATAGGGGACTTCCAAAGACTTGTTGAGTTGGTGTCACGCAGAGTTTCTGCATTTCTCTGGGCAAACAAAGAGACCAGATCCGTTATTAGGAGATGTCCCATCACGTTTCTTTTTTTTTTTTTTTTTTTTTTTTCGACTCAGTATATATTCCCATAGGAAAACTGAAACGAATGTACATTTAATCTTAGTAAAAATAATAATGAAAAAGGGATATATATTGCTGATTTTTTTTATTTAGTCTATTTTTCTGCTTATTTGAACTATAAATTCAAAATTAACAAGAGCGTATAATTCATGCATATCTATATTATTCATTCGATTCCCATGATTAGAAAATATGCATCTACATCTTTTTTGTTCCCTCGAATTTTGAGCAAGCCAGAAGGGCAAAATATTGGCACATCAACCACTGTTCATGAAAAAACATTGTATTAATGTAGAAGGCATTATAATACTTGCATCAAGTTTTACGATATTGTACTAGAGAAATATTTTTAAAAAATTAATGTGGCGATATTTTTGTATTTTTTTAATCTACAAAAGAATATGCAATTATCTTTTTTAAGGAATACATTTTAAAGTAAAAAAAAAAAAAAAACTTATTTTATTGAAATTGTATCATCGGTCGATTTAAGGAAATACGTTCCAACGCAAAAAATGTTTTATATAAAAAAAATTTCAGCACTGCATTATTTTTTTCTTCTTTCGCTTCCTTTACAAATGATAGAGACCATGTTATCATAACTTTTGCTCTGTTTGGAACCTTTTCTCTATTTTTTTGTCGAATACCTGTTCTATTTTTCGTTTATTGTTAATTATTAGACATTTCTGGGAAATCCTAAAGCGTGAGATGATATTCTACTTGATTTAGCCTGTCAAGGTCTGACAATTGTTTGGTATTGGATCTGAACAACTTTTAAACAAAAGCAAACAAGCCCAAACTAATCTTATTTTTGACTAATAAAATTGTCAAGGAATTCGTATTCAAACAGTTCAACTCTCTAAAGATATAATAATATATATTATTGATTTATTTAAAACAGAGCAAAGATTATTAATTTCTTGTTAAAATTTAATTGAAGATATATAGATGTAAAGTTGTTCTGTAACCACATCTATTTAGAATTTTTTCATAAAAATGATTTTACAAATAACAGTTAAATCGTTGCTAAATAAATTGCTTTTGGATATTTAATGAATTTAATTACTATTAAATATCCTATACTGACAATTGTCTAAAATGGCAAACATTTACCGGTTTTCTTCTAATAACTTACTACTATGAAGTTCATGGATTTTGAAGTGAATGGTCTCTTATCAATTTTGGCGGGCATTAATGGAATACAGGGACTGCGGTTGAAAATGTTAACACACACACACACACACACACACACACACACACACACACACACACACACACACACACACACACACACACACACACACACACACACACACACATATATATTATGTCAAGAAATGAGACATAAATGTACAATAATAAAATTAATTACTGAAAAATATGAGTTATAGTTCATAAAAATGCATAGAATGTAAATAGAAATAATTTCTTGTAAACAAGTCCAGATATCTATATGAATTAATAACTATCTTACAGGTAATCAGTTCTCAAATACACAGCATATTATAATGGAAAAGAGGTTTATTTTTTCATGACATTTTTATTTTCTCATGACAATTTAATTTTATCTCATTATAAATGTAGAGTTGTGATCACCACACAAAAAAAATTAACTCACTTCAGCATATGTACAAGATACTCGGTAAAGATCTTTTACGCTTTTTACATTCAACCTGGCGTCTACTAAGCCAGGGAAATAACATGTACCTGTAGTAAATTGACTATCCTGAAATTATTACGATAGCCTAAAACAATCCTATCTATAAAATAACAAAGTTATAAATATAAAGGAAATCGGGCAAAATGTTCAATTAAAAATGTTTGTTATATCATATAACAAAAACACAGAAAACGCTTTATGCACTTCAGTAAAATTGGTGAGATATTTGTTATTAAAATTATTGATTTTTTATGACTTGAAAAAGGTTTCATCCTGAAATTGAAAAATGTATTCTCCGAAAATACCATGCAGTTTTTCTGAGTTAAGCAACACAGAAGTAAAATTTAAACAACGGTAAAATTAAACAAAAATAATAAGAAGAAAAATCGGAAAACGCGCTCGGAAGAAGAGGCAACATTTTTAAATTCTTGGATGAATTCTTTTTCAAGTCACGGGAAGTTCATAACTTTAATCTAAAATATATTTGCCAATTTTATAGATAACGCCTTGAAAACTTTTTCTTGCTTTTTTATTATGATGTAGTTTCATTTTTCTTACTGCCCTATTTTTTTTTAGTTATTTTTGTTATTTCCTCCTTTCGCTGCTAAATGCACTGTAACTTGCATCAATAAATACATAACTATTCGTTTTAGCGATGCCGTTTTGAATTTTAAAGGACTTTAGGGATTTTAACAATCACCCTGTATATATAGAGATGATTTCCTTTTAATTAAAAAAAATCTGCTGTTCTTCAATATACAAATATATAAAGTTTAAAATTTTACCGCATAAATGTAACTTAGTAGTGCAATGAAAATATAAGAGCTCATCTCATTCAGGAATTGACCCAAACATTATAATGGAATAACCTCTAAAAGCAAAGTGGTGATATAATATATCACCGAGTAATGCGATTTCCTTATCCTGATGTGATTAAATTTAATTAGAGTATGTACTATAGCATACTATTCATATTTTGATTTCAAAATACTACTATTTGATAGAGATAAGTGATTTTCAGCTAAACTTTAGACACGTTAGATAAAACATTTATTTAATGCGTTATGGATATCTTTAGGAAATAGCATTTTAGGTTTTTAATTATATCACACCAAACACTTTAATAATGTTTTTTGAGTTAAATTTCATTTAACTTAAAAGTCTTAAACTGAGAAAAAGTATCAAACTTTATCTCTTTCAGCACCCAATGAAAAATAATCGACTCTAAAAGCAAACTAGGGATGTAAACAAACGCCGAGTAAGAAAATTTCTTTACGCTGTTGAAACTATGGTCAAGTAGTGAACGTTTCAGCACAAACCACTCAGGGTTTGATTTCAGAATACTGCTATTTGATGCAGATAATTGATTTTCAGATCACGTTATAGAGGTTCAATAAAGATTTCTTAAAACAATTCGAAACTGCATAGAATTTAAAGGAACTGTCATTTTCACGTGCGCCTCGTAATCCTTTGAGGGAGGAAACGCATTTTATCCTTTAAGCTCCTTAGTCCGCTATCGATTGTAAAGTAATGTTGTTAACTCTACGAGTGAAATCGAGAAGGGAGCGTAAAACAGATTTCGGGTATATCTACATTGTTAGGATTTTGTCCCTCCACAGAAAAGTAAGCTTTCGGCACTAATTGCATTAAATGTTTCTAAAACTTTCAATGGTACAATAAACCTTTCTCCATTGCTGTACCGAAATTGTTTAAACACTAAGTGAGTTTGAAGGTTTGGATCGGACGAGCCTGCAAGTTGTTTAAAGTAAATCTAGTCACACATAGAAATGGAAGAAGAGATACGGTAAATCTAAATGCAATTTGATTTTAATTCGGTAGTTGTGGAATATACTCACCTCTATCTATTACGCAAGCTTAAGTGAAAGTGATATAAAGATATAATGAACTGCTTTGTACAAAGATTAAATAGAAAATAAGAAAATTGTTTTATTTATATTCCAAAATTTACTATATATAATTGGTAAATAATATATGGGTAAAGGGAAATTTGTTAGGAATACAACGATATTTATATAAAAACAATTTATCGACAGATCCCCCATATTTATTTGCCGGTTTTGTTTTATTTGTAATGATACTTTAATAATTATTATAACTGGTTGACTATAGATAAAACGACGAAGTAAGCTTTTTAATATATGCTGGCTTTGCCTCCGCTTTCAAACATAATGTTATGAAAGGCAAAATGTTGGATATTTTTTTATTAATATTTAATAAGAAAATTATTATTAAATATTTTTATTCTGCTGTAATATTAGGAACTACGATCAAAAATTACTTGAAAATATTATAATAATAGAATAATAAGCATAATTGTGGCAAGATATAGCAGAAAATTTTCAAGATATATTTTTTTTATTGTTTTGAAAAAGTGATGTTAAAGACACTGGTAAAAAATATAACCAAAATTACTCTATTAGCATAAAATGCCCAACAACATTGTTTTGATATTTTGACGATATTATTTAGAATACCGAACACCGTCATAGAGCTATCGTGCAATATCTTGTTCTAATAGGGTAGAAATCCATTTTGAATTCATCAATTAGTATCGATGGTAAATCTCTAAAGCCCACACATTTCGCAGGGGCTCTTTTTTGTTTATTGGCATATTATTGTTTAGCTTTTTATCTAGATTTATTTAACATAATCATGTAAGTTTTGTTTGGACAGAAATTCTAATTCGTGCATTAAGATTAAATGTCATTTTAAATAAAATTCCGTAGTAATAAATACATGATATTTGAATATAAATATAATATCAGATATAACATCAGATTACAGATTATTAAGAGGTAATAAAACATACAATTAGAAATCTTGTATCTTTAATAAATGGTTTTTTAAATGCCAGTGAGTACTACTTGAAAGATTATAATTAAATCATGTTCACTTGGACATGAGCGCATTGGATATCTCAAATTCATTTAAACATGAACAAGTTAAATGCGTTGAAACATCTTGTAAATCATGACATTATATTTAATTACTCTTCAATGGGTCAATTATGCAATAACTAAGCAATTCGTACAAATTATTTGCATTTTATATTAAATGTCACATAACAAAAATATAAATTTAAAAGAATGTTATAAATTTAAAATAACAAAATTAGAACACTCATATTAATTTTAATAAACTATTTGCTATTCATAACATGAATAGTAAAATTCTTTTTCTTTTTTTTTATTTTAGTTACATAAACAATCCTATTCATTGAAGGTTTGAGATAAAATATACATATACCAATAAACATAAAAATATCTTTAAAAAAAAGAAGTTGGACAAATGTGCAATAATCATCAAAACACAAAATGAAAGCAGAAAACGGCGTTAAATATAAATAAATTTATCTACAATGATATGAAAACTTCTTTTAATTTTAAAATCAATGGTAAAAAGACGTGAAAAGATTTTTATAGAGCTCATTTCAGCTCTGAATATTTCAACCACGATTCTAGAGGACAAAAGGAATCTTTTTCAGAAGAAATTATATGATTTTTTTGTTCTGTGAAATGCATATCACGTAAAACCTTTTGCAAAGTTTGAAATTTTCAAATGTAAAAGTATTTCTCCAAAACATTGTTTCTCAAGGGTGTAGAAATAGAAATACTATTGTAAATTCAGTTTAATTTATTTTTTAAACATTGATAAAATATGTTCACTCAAAGCAATTAAATTTTGAGATAAGTGGAGGAACAAAATGTTTACATAAAGCATTTCATTTACTCATATTTTTATTTAACTATCGCATGTAGAAGGTTATTGATATTCGTGCCAGTTACGAAACAGTACCTACTATTTTTTTCAAAGATGTTGACTTGCTCCATTTAGTAAAAAATACAAAGGTAAAAAAAAATAAGCCAATACATCACTGAATATATTTCTAGTAAATTTATTCACAGTAACTATTCCAATCAAGATTTTAAAAAAGTCGTGTATGCAGGGAATTTTTTTAGATTCATTTGAAACCTCTCTACTAAAAATTTAGAATGGAAAAGCTGTAAACACAAAAGTATTTTAATGCGCTTTGCAATGAGGTCACCTTCACTACTTCCAGAGATGCGGTGATTTGGTTTTGTTTTCAGGATCCTAGAGTTTCAGGTTCGAGATCCGATTCCCCCAAAGAACCGTCGTGTATGCGAGTCTCACGCACGTTAAATCTTTCGAGGTTTAACGGAAGATTAGAAGTTTGGAGAGGAAGGTGCCAGCTCAGGTGTCGTCTTCGTTATCTGACCGAGGTTCAAAATTATGAAGCTCATCCCAAAATAGTTCTAGAATTACTTTGAAACGGGAGATTAAAATAACCAAATTAAAAACAGTGCTCTTCCAGTCAAACGTTGAAGTTCTTATCTTGGAACTTACAAGGCATACGGGAAAGAAGAGAATTGCAATGCCGATAAAATTATTGATTTTATATGAAAGTATATATTATGTGTTGTAGTATTAAAAATTAAATGTATAAAATCTTCACCTGTCTGATTATATTTAAAAACTTATAACTTCTACAAGGTCAGTAGCATTGCAAGCACCAGGAAAAAATGCTGATAAACTCACTCAACGTCCAATTTTATCATAAGCTACTTATAGCGAAAAATTCATCTTCTACATAATATTGAAGGATGAGGCATGTTCTTCCTTTAATGGATGCACAATAATCGACCAATGAAATTTTTAATGTGATATTAAAAATTGATATAAAAAGCAAGTCAATTGTTATTAATAAAGAAATTATGTATCAAGAGACCGTATTTTACAAAATGATGATAGCGGAAGTACAATATTTGGAGCTGCTGAGTGAAATAAGGCAGAATTTGTAGGGATCCTAGTATTGCTTCAAATTTGGAGTGCATTTTTTGGTTGATGTAAAACAGGATCAATTAAGAGGATATTTGAGCAATTTTAGTAAGAAAGATTATAATAAATGCCACTTTTATTTTTGACGTCTCTCCTCCGCATTTCGTGACGTCACATTTTTGGAAAACGCTATGGAACAAATTAATTTATCTAGACATTAATGAATGCTATGAGTTTTTCCTTATTGAGTGAATCACGCTCTGCAACTTTGCAACTGACATACATCTTGTTATTTTTGAAATAATGACATTTATTTCAAAATTTATGTAGCTAGATGCCTTTGTAATTGTTTTTATTGTGTATCATAAAATCTTTATATATACCTAGATACCATTTCTATGCCTATAGCTGTCGCCGTTGGAAAGTTAAGGGAAGAATAGGTCAAAATTTTATTTTGTATTCTTTACATCATAAATACAGAAGATTTTCTTTAATTCTTTATCGTATGCTATTTTTCTCTTCCAAACAGAGAAATATTCCGAAATTCTGTATGTTCAGGATATGTAATAACTCGTATCATATAATAAGACTCTTCCATGGTTAAACTGATGAACGTACAGCGGTAGAAACAATTCTATTAAATCAATAAGAAAAAAAATCTAAAAAAAATAACAATTAATCCTTAATATTAAAACATAATACCTTATGGAATATTCCTTCAAGAAATAATAAATTTGCCTTTAATATATACTCATTACACCTTATTGCTTTTATTTTTCGCAAACATTAAAAATGGGAAAAAACACAGAAGCTTTAATTTAATATACAGGAATTTATAGTTACCCTTTTAATTAAATTTGTTATATCATCCCTCTGGTGATATTGTTTTTGTAATGCATTTTTAAAACGTCACCCGATGCATTAATATGTAGCATCGCAATATAAGCACTGATATTAGTATTTTAATATGCCGTTTTTCTAGATACTCTTATCAAGCTTTTGACGGACAAAATTTATAAAGCTTAAGTAAGCTTACAAGCATAGATATTTACACAATTTTTAGATAACTCTACAACTTTTTTTCTAAAGTTGTATAGTTTTCTGTATTTTTAAGCAGAATTTTACTTTACTGGTGAATAAATTTTTGTTCATTTGCAAATGTTTTTATTAACTGTTGCATCACAAAACATTTCAGAAATTTAATGTATAATTTCAAATAAAAATATATTTGTGAATAGTATATTTATTGGCTAATACACAAAACAGTAAGTTTCAGTAAAATAAATCTGGTAAGCAAACAAGAATGGCGAATGCGTAAGGTTCTGGTAAACATACTCTATGAAACTCCACACCTAATCAATTCTTATGAATATTTTAACTTATGGCTTATATGCGCTTTACTTTCATTATTGTATTTATTACCTTCAAAGCATATATATATTTTTTCTGATCTTTGTATTAACTTCCAAATTTTGAATAAAAAATTATCTTTTACATTTAAATAAACCAATAAAAGTAGAAGTTTTAAATAACCTTTTTATTATATTTTCCGTTTTTGCTTTAAATGTATTTCATAATTCATTGTTATAAATAATATCGAATACTGTAATAAAAAATTTTCTTATTCACTATAACGAAATGGAACTTTGATATTGACCTTAAGTATTTTTAATCATTTTAACGTAGAAATGATCTAAAGGGAAAAAAGTATTCTTGATTATAAAACAAGGAACAAAATAATTCATTCAAGAAAATGCAAGAAATAAAAGCATGTCTTTGTTTTGAAATTCGAAAAAGTTAAAAGGAAAAGCGAAATTCGACGACATATAAAATGACCATTTTGTATAATAGTTCTTTACTAATTCATTCGCTGCACAAATTGAATTTTATTTTTAATCACTAAATCTTTATACTTTTTTGTGTTGTATAATCCTTTGAATCTTTGAAAGCGATCTTAAATATCTAAAACCAATAAAAAAAGGATTTTTATAAAAGTTTCAAAATCAAAAAAATGTGTGAACATTTATTATTTTTCTATGATATAGGATTAATTGTATAAAGAAGTTTTAAATGCGAATGTAATGCAGTAAAGTTTAATTTCAGAATTTTAAAGAAGACTTTTCTTAGAGCTACAAATTCTAATAGAATAAATAAATATTCATAAATACCCTTTGATATTTATATTAATACTAATATGTTATTTTGAAGTATTTCTTTATTTGCATAAAATTTATTAAATTTAACATCGCTCTATGATCAATCTACACCGGGTCACGTGTACTTTGATCTATCCAGAATGCCACAAAATTTCGTACAGAAGATAAGATGGACAAGATCGAAATGATAATGCGGGGGAAAATAGTTTCCAAAAGCACTGAAGGTGAGAAACAAGGTCCAGGTTTCATAAATCGGAAAGCAGATGAAATTTCAGATAGATATATGTATATAAAAGATATTTCAATCCAATACCACCTTATTCCTCAAATTAACTTTCCCCAGGAGTTGTAATGGGTAGAAATAGGAATTTAATTACATTACAACGAAGTCCATTAATCAGGTAATTCAGGCAACTGGTCCTCTATCAATGTGATCACAGTTCACACGGGCAATACATTACAGCCTGTAAACGTAACATCGGTAATATTTCACGAGAAATAATCATCACAATCTTGGATATAAATTTCTTTCTAGTTTCCGATTTTACGACCTTACATAGAGAGATCATAGGTTTCAAGTAACACAATAAAATCACTCACCTAGAGTTATTTCTAGATTATAAACAACCTTATAAGTAATTTACACTGATAATACATGAAGCAAATATTAAACTGAACATATATTTGAAAATTTCACCATAATTACTGTTCACTGTGCAGTTTGAATTTGAATTTTGAAGTTTTAAATGTATTTTTGTTACCTACCCTGAATTATCCCCTACTGATAGCTTTTGGAGGTAATACTTTTATTTACTAAATTATTTTTTCTATTGAATTTTTTGCCTCCTTCCAAACAACTATATCATTTGATAAATCGAGATAGAGAAGGTTCTGAGTATAATGCTTTAAAGCACACTTCGTACAACAAAGTAACTGTCATCAAAGTAAAAATTGCAACAATGTTTTCAAAAAATATTGTTGTATATTAATAATCTTTTGATAGAAGCAGCAAGGTGATAACCGATATCAAATCTTGGAAAACAAATTTTATTTATTATTTCATTAAGTAAAAAAATCAAAACTAATAAATTATTTAGATGTTTTTAATTTGCTTCAGTTCATTTAGATTGAAGCATATTAAATGCTTCAGTTAAGTATTATATAAGTATTTTTAATGCTTTAATTAAGATACGTTTATTAACTTCCGTGTCATTGTATTATTTTCTTAATTATAATTTTTTTTCATTTTTTTTACTCACTATTGAATTGAGATTTATCACATATCGAAATAGAGAGAACGTCATATTTTTTTAAGCTATTATCCAAGAATCCTGATAAAAAAATTACATCAATACATTTTATGAAAACAATTGAAAGGAAATAAAGATTTTATGGTATAGAAAATTGATATTACAGAATTTTAGAAGTAAAGCCTTCAAAATGGGTATAATTTTCAATGGGTAAAAAATCACACTTTCAAAATGAGTACAATTTTAGAGTGGAAGCTAGGAGTGAAATTTCTTAGCTCTTTTAAACAATTTTTCTCTATTTAAATTATATTGCTAGCTCATAGTAAAGAATAAATGAATTTTACTATTGCTTTGCATTAAATGATTAACAATTTTTTAGGCTTTTAAAGCAATTCATAAAAATTAATCATCTAAAATGCCACTACTTTGATAAAAAAAAAAAAAAACTGGTGAAATGAAATCTTAGTACAAAGCCAAACGTTACTGGTGGGAGAAGAAAAAAATATCCTTTATTCAATAGCAAATTAAAAATGTAACAATCTTAAAAATTTGAAGGAAGATAAATAAAAATTAATTAAATCTAGGATAAAATTAAATATTAAATAGAAAAAGTACAGAATTTTCAACAATGTATACAGAAATCTAGCATTTAAATACAAAACTTCTCTTTAAATTTTTGATTAAAGTAAGCATAAAATTAATTCAAATACTGTTTACTGTTGGTTGGTATCGATTCACAGGCTTGATTAAAAAGAAAAAAGTTTCTTACGTTTATATATTAGAAACCGTTATTTGCTCATTTTCATTTTTAACGATTCTGTTGTTGATACAAAAGTAATCGGGTTTTGCTATTTTTGTTATGATTAGTAGCATTTCTACTATATATTTGTTGTAACCCTAATACATAAGCAGGCAAATCATCATTTGAGCCACACTGATTTTTTTTCTTAGCCATTAGACTGAAATTTTCTTCTTAGAGTCTATCTTGAAATTGTACTGTAAAATCCTGACCAGCATCTAAAGAGATATTTCTCTTTGAAATGCGAGAAAAAAAAGTATTGGCATCACGATCTAGATTTCTATGTATTGCAAACAGGAAATTTTTATTGAAAAATCCAACTGAAAATGTCAATTCTGGTGATAATATTCACATAATCAAATTGATGTTAAATAGTTAAAATTAAAATAGTTAAATGTCGGGTGTTTTGATTAAAATAAAATTTCTGAGCGATTCAGATGTTAAAGTAGAAGTGCATTTATGTCTTAAATTAAATGATGGACAGAAGAATTTTAATTATGTGAAATCGATATCAGACAGTTAAAATTAAAATGATTAAATGCGGAGAGTTTCTTGAAAAATCGTGCGATTCAGAGATTAAAGTAAAAGTAAATTTTTATTTGAAAATAAATGATGGATAGAAGAATGTTAGTTATGCGGAAAAAATTAATTTATCGCGCATTTTGTTCATTATATAATGGAGCTCAGTGAAAGGTGGTGGATACTGTTTTTTTTGTTTGTTTTTAACAATCAATAAAAATAGTAAGTAACTACTGCAGTAATTGAAGAAACATTTGTTTTGGTTTGTAATTTCTTATTTTTATATAGCCACAATCAAAAATCAGATATAAAAAAATCTCCCACTGAATCTAGAATGAATGTTATAAGGTTGTGTTTTTCTTCTCTGTTTACGATAAAAAAAATACGCACAAAAGCAAGACAGATGATACATAAAAGACTTTATACACAAGAGTGAGGAAATTGCAGCATTTCCGTTAAGGTTCCAGTACGCTGAGAATTGTTTTTCCCAACCATTTATTCCATACTTAGGTGGGATCATCCAGATCAATGTGTTGGGATCATTTTATTCCAGAAAGGCCTCAGTTTGGAACGAGAGGGGATTTTGCGCGAAGAGTTACTTTGCCCAAGCGTATTTATTTCCTGGGGGAATGTGATGCCTGATGTAGAATGGCAGAGTGGCTACGTGACTAGAGGCATATGAGCCAATAGATAAATGCAGGGGGTTACAGATTTTTGTTTGTTTCAGGTGTACTTGCTGGCATAAAAGTTAAGAGGCAAGGGAGGAAAGCTAAAGGCTTTGTCATATTCTTGCATTCAACCTTTCTTTCATACTACATTACAAAAAAAAAAGAAACTGGTTGTTGCTTTGCAAAGAAAACTTTGAAGGAAATACTTCCTTAGAATTTTTTGTATTTCAGATTCAGAGAGATTTTTTTTTTCTGAGTACAAATTTTGTTATAATTTATGGTTAAAAAGAACTGTATAACTTATTTTATCTTAATTTTTTTTTTTTTTTTTTTTTTTTTTTTGCTTTGGTTGACTTTTGGATATACATAGCTTAAAAACAACTTATACAAGTATTTTTTTTTTTTTTTTTTTTTTTACTATTTCAAAATTTTTGTGTAAGTAATCAATGACAAGGTTTAAAAGAAACAAATTAATACATTAAAAATTCTATATTGAAATTTTATGAAATAGAAAAATTTTGGTAGTAAGCTCTCGGTTTCGGAACTGGAGGGTTTCAGATTCGAGACCCGACTCCACTGAAGAACCGTCGTGTAAGGGGGTCCTGTTGCACGTTAAATTCGTCCTGACCAAACGTCCTCCCGCTGGTGTGATGTGGTGTGGAGAGGGGGTGCCAGCTCAGGTGTCGTCCTCGTCATCTGACCGCAGTTCAAAATTACGAGGTCCGTCCCAAAATAGCCCTAGTGTTGCTTCAAACGGGGCGTTAATATAACTAAACTAAACCAATCTTCCTATGAGGTATAGCATTTATTAGAAATACTATAGCTTTTATAGAAATTTTATTTATTAATAAACAAAATATATACTTTTTTGAAAATATTTGTTTAGTTTTTAAAAATAATTTCAAACAATTTAAAATTTAATGAAAATAATAATTATCATTGCCAATAAATGATAAATAATTAATATGGCAATCTAGCTTATATGTTCAATCTGGGAACTATTTTTCTAAATCAATAAACCTGTTTCTATTTAGGAATAATAGCAACCATTTACACTTGATATTCATTCAATACCTATTTAGACAGCGTCATTAATATATAGAAACTATGAATGGTAAAAATTATGGGTAATAGTTCATTGTTATTAAGAGTAAAAAGAAAATTTCTTGGCAATATGGAAGAAAAAAGTAGATTCCTTTACATCCTAGTTGCTATCTGGCAACATAAATTGTCGATGTTAGAAACCGCGAAAATTAGAGTTTAAAAATCACATTTCAACCTCTAAGATATTATAGTTATCAAAAAAACTTTAAATGCAAAAGTTGTTTGTCTTAATGAGGCGCTAATTTGGCTATACGGATTTATTTTTCTATCTTCAATATTAAGAAGTTTATAGAGAAATGAAAGTTTTAACCTCCCCCATTTCCACCCCCTTTGAGCTAGATGGGCCATTTCATAACTCATCCGAAAATTTTACATTTATAAGAACATATTAGAAACCAACTAAAATCCAAATAAATTAGTTATCCTGTTCTTATGATAACATGAGCATTATATATATATATATATATATATATATATATATATATATATATATATATATATATATATATATATATATATATATATATATATATATATATATAGAGAGAGAGAGAGAGAGAGAGAGAGAGAGAGAGAAAGAGTGGTTTTGAGTTCTCATGCGTGGTTTGAGCGGCGACCATGATAGGCGAAGAACAGAAATTTTTCCGAAGTCTTGTTATGAGAATCATTGCAATAGGAGATCTTCCTATAGAAATCTATCTAATACTATATTAATGTTCTAAAAAATTCCACGATATATATTTTAACACGAAAAGGGTATATCGCCACTAATCTCTTTTATCTTCCACAGGAGAGCTGCAATATAGCTTAGAAAATAATGCAAAACAGGAATATTACCATATTTATTGTTTGCTTAAATTCAGTAACAATCTCTTTATCATAGGCACATATTTGTAATTTTTTAGAGTTCTATTGAGATGTAGTAAAGAAGATGTTCTGAATTGTTTAACACTGCGATGCTCCATAAAACTGAAACTTTTCTCCTAACAGTAGGAGAAAGTTAAATTGTTGTTATAAATGATTTAATTAAACTAACTGTTTGGAAAAAATTAATTAATATTTGTAGTTATTATTATTACCATTTCAAAGTAAATATCCCCTGAAATAATGGCGCAATTTAAAACATTGACATTATTGACGTAAATGTTAATGAGCAATTACGTCATCTTGGCTAATGACATGATTGCTAATGATGCCATAATTGCTAATTTCTTAATGGTGACGTAAGAGTAAGATTGGTCCCCCTATATACACAAAGTATCAATGAATTTTTAAGATTGGATTTAGATATCTACTAAAATGGTATCATGGCATTATAACAGTAATTAATCGCATGTAATCAATCTCGACCATCTTTATATGTATAATTCACCACATTTTTAAACTAACTGAAAAGCTACGTCATTCATTACGGGAAGTAAAATTTTATCATGTTGAATTATTCAGATGGAACAACAAACCATAATAAAATTCCCGGTGGTTCTTTAAAACTCAGTAAAAGTACTTTGAAATTTAGTCAACTAATAAAAAGAGTTTTGACATTTTTTTATTAAATCAAATGTTTCCGTAAAAAAATTAATTATTTTTAGAAATAAAGAGATACGTTAGAAGAAGAAAAACATAACTGAAGAAAAATTTCTTCTAGCGCACTGGAGCTATTTAAAAATATTACAAAAAGTATGAAATAAGGGAATGTACATTTTATTCAAATAGATAAACGAAAAACATAAGGATGGCTTTAATGGCTTACTTTTTTTATCACCATCTTCTCATCATTTTTATATGCAATCATCAAAAGACTGATGCAATAATATCTGAAGAAATGGTCTACATAATTCAAATGATAAATCAAAATATTAAATATTTCCAAATACATCATATATAATTTAACATCGTAATTTTTTATAAAATAATTTCCCGTCTTAAATTTAATTAATTACCTAATGAAACTGATTGAGAACTTTAACAAAAGCGGAAAGATGTGTACCCTCTTTCTCAAAGATGAAAATTTGTTAGATGAAAGTTAATAAAAATATTAACTCAAAGTTTTTTTAGCGATTTATAGATAAACAGAATATTATCTGATGTTATATAGATACCAATTGATATAAAACATTTTTTAACGCCTGTATTGCTTCAATAATAATAATAATAATAATAAACTAAGAAAAAAAATAGGAAAAGCCTTAACAAAAAAAATCTTTATATAATTCGAAATTTTTTTTACATATAAGACAAACTACAGTTGAAATCCGAATAATTATGTTTCTCTTTAGTTTAGAAAAAAATAAATAATGATTTTAATGAACTAAAAGGCACATATAATAATGAACTAAAAGGCACATATAATACTAATTTTAAAATGGGCATTATGGTTACAAGGAAGAAATTTTTTCCTTAAAAATATTTTGTTTTATAATGAAGCGATCAACTAATAACAGATATGAATAGTTAATAATAGTTAAGCAACAATTAATTACAACATAATTCCTAAATTAACTAGATTGTTCCTAATTAAAATTGTTTATTACTCTCACTTGAATTCTGCTAAGATTATTATTTCTGATTAAAAAAACGAGCCAGTTGTTTTATTTAAAAAATAAACTAGCATTTTTAAGTTACTTAAAAATAAAAACAATATTATTTACCGAAAAAAAGTAACAAAAGTTTCAATAGCATTTGAATCAGTTTTGTGAAAATCCTTGGGTATGACTGAAAGTTATTTAAAAGATACTTGATATAACTTATATAATAATAATTGATTACAATATCCATTAATAAAACATTCAATCATATTTGTGTTAAATCCATTTAGCCTTTTTTATTTATTTTGCCATTACATTTTATGAACAAATCGAGCTATAAGATTCATTTTAAGTGTTTGTTTATAACACAGGAATCTATTTTCTTCTACCGATATTATAAATATTGTCACGTAATAAAATTATATAAGTACATCATAAAAAAGCAATGTCATATAGTATAAGTGACGCTACATTTTGTTGTATAAAAATCAACACTGAATAAACATAGTAATCAATTTTGGCTTTAGTAGATTGGGCCAAATATAATAAAAGTGTATATCACTTAAGTCGACGTAAGAGGATTCTGGAATTGTATTTCTAGATATATATATTTCCTGATTAGTGTGTTTTCATTCTACAGAGAAAGTGTAGAGAGTTTCCACTTTATGAGGCTGTTAAATGAAATGCAATTTTGGGAATAGTGCTATAAAGATATTTTGATTTGATAGATGCGATTAATTATATAAAGTTGGTTATTTATAGAGAAAATTATATTCTTAGTATTTTATGCATCTCTTGTAACAACAGGATTTTTCTTTTCTCTTTCCCAGGAGACAATTATCATCTTCATAAGATAAATAGGAATAAAGGTAGCCATTCATTAATATAAAATTTGAAAAAGGTTGTTGAAGTTTCAGCGCTTTAACAGACATCATCTAGAATTTTTTTAAACACACTTTGATTAATTTTGAAAAAAATTATCAATAACATTCAAATAAATTTTGTCATATACTGTGAAAATCATCCGAATAAAACGAACATATATTCTTTTTATTCTTTTTATTTTGAGTTAGCAATAAAAAGAAACAATCGCCCGTGTTTTTACTTCTCTTAAAAGCCACTATAAAAGGAAATCCTTGAATATTAAATGGACTGATTTTCAAATTAAAACTATTTTTTATTCTTGAATTTTAGAAAATATTTAATATACGAGAGAGAAATATTTAATGGTTTAAAAAGAATTAATAGAGAAGAAGAATTAAATGAGCTCATGTATTCCATTCTTAAAGATCAGAATGTTTTCAGATCAGATGCTCAAACACCAAAGACACAAGAGAGTACGATCGAAAATCAACGGAAAGCACTACAGCGGAAAACTGTATAATGTTATAAGTGCTCTCTAAAAAACAATTTTATTCCAGGTATTAGTATAACAATTAGAAGAATATCAGTACACTACTTAATATGGGAACATAACTATTACTGTATAATATCTATCTGCAATTAAATATGATCCTGGCTGTTAAGGTCGAAATCATGACTTTAATCTCCGTCGATTCGGATATAATCTAATGCCAGGGATTATTCGGGGAACTTCTGCTGAATAATTCAATCTTTCATAGAACAGATCATTTATCACAAGTGATTTAATGGATTAACTTTTAGCGTATTATATAAATGTATGTATCAATTTCATCAAGTTAAAAAACCGTATTTAGTATGTAACTGAAAGAAATGTATAGGTATTTACAGAAAGCTTTTATGTAAGAGGAAACAACTCATTTATATAAATGTGAAATGCTTAAATTTTAGGATTATGTTTCAAATTAAGGTCATAAAAACCGATAAAATGAAAAAAAAAATGGAAGAAATTTGTCTTAAGAAGCCTATGTGGTAGCAACACAAAAATAACATAATGCACTTCAGAAAATCAGTCAGGCGATCTTCAACTTCTAATGTTCTATTGAGGAGAATGTTAAAATGCAATAAAATTAGGAGAATAAAAATAATCTAATCCAGTATTTGTTTTTTATAGTGTACAAATATATATGCGAATTTATATTGCACCAATAAAATTATAGTTTAAAATAAACCATCATTATCTGTTTTTCAATTATTTCATAGTTCACTGAAAAAAAATAGAGTTTGAGGATAAAGGAACTCTTAAGAATGTACTCCTTCCTCCTAAGTATTATTCTAAAGAATAGCAATATTATAAAATTTAAAGAAGTTCTTCAAATAATTAACTTATATTGTAAATCAGATAATTCATAGTTGCTGTTAATAGAGCATATTTTTTGGTTTATTGTAAAAAATTTGGCCGGAAAATTGCCAGAAGATAGATGGCAGCACCGTATTGATGTAGATAAAGAATGTGATGGGATCACACCGGTAGTACGTTTGGCAGACGGATATTTTCTTTCGGCTGAAGTCAGCGGGGTGTTGTGGTGTGTGATGTTGTGTTGTATTATGTGGTGTTGAAAGTAAAAGGCATTGATGCCCTGTGATGGTGTTCTATCTTGTGGAATAAGAGAATGGTCGTGGGAATACATATAGACAATAGGAAACATATTGTAATGCATGAATTTCCTATTGTCAATATGTTGTGAATGTTTTTTATGCTGTGAGTTTTGTCCGACTGTGATGTTATAAATAAACAAATTTAAAAGAAAAATTTAGCCTATTCACTCGGCTGTATTTTCATGGCATCACATTATAAATATTTTAAATAATTAGTTCTAAGAAATATACAACCAAAAGATGAAGAGATTTAAGTCTAACCTTATTAACATTTTAAAAACACTTAACACTTTTAACACCTTCGAAATGAGTAAAATCTAAATATTTCTTTAAAAATATTTTATCTAATCTGTTAAAGTTAATTCATTCCTTTTTTAATACAAGGAAAATGAAACTAATCACTTATAAAGATAAAAAAAATACTGGAATGAATTTATATTCAATTCGTTTCAGATAATCAGAAAATCAAAGATATTGATTGTTCTATATCAACTTCTGTCAAGTTGAAATATTATGCCATCTCTTTCATCAAGCACAATATATTAACTGACCATAGATTACCATTATCCATTTACATCGGGGAACATTTGGTAATTCAACTGAATAATTCTAGTTTCGGAATAAATTCTTTCTTTATGAATAACAACGATTGATAACCGATAACAGTTTGAGTTGACGTCAAAAGCAGCATTCTATTAGCTACTCCTAACGAAACAGTTCCGTTAATTTCGACGGAAATTCCTTGTAAAAGAATAAAAGTGATTGACTATTAATGCAATAGTTTTGGCATCAGCGGTCAGGAGAGATTGATTGAGATGACCAAAAAAGAATGTCTTGAAAAAATCTTGTACGTGAGTTCTGAGAAAGCCGGAAACTTTGTCAATGTTGAAAACGTGTGCTATGTTCTTAAAGACTTCTTGATACATGCTGAAGAGCTGTATTTTTATTTAGAAGTACGAAATGTTTTGATTTTATTGATGTTACATGTTTAAAAGTGTCAATATATTTATCTTTTGTCAATGCATAATAGTTATGTATATGATTGTTACCGCATAAGACCCGAATCTAAGTCCAAATTTATTTATATTATTTCTTTATAAGTTGAATGAAAGCATCGGACATTGCAAAATGATATTTGATCGGAATGATATTTAAGTTGTGAATAAAATCATATAATGGAATACTATCAATATATTTCCTCATGCAGAAAAAAATATTATATATATATTATTAAAATAAACTTGCCTTTATTTGGCAAATTTAATTTCAAGTATAGCAAAAAAAATGCAATTAGTATTATGAAATGCCTCTTTTCAAATTAAAAGACAGAAAATAAATATCATATGTCTAAATATCAGTACTAAACGAATAGAATTATGGGGTTTATGTTATATTAATTCGGTCCTCAATTTTAAGCATAAGTGAATTGAAGAGAAATTATGTAAGTTCTTAAATAGAAATCATATTTTGAAATCGTTCAATGTGCATTATCCAAATGAATAATAAACACTAAAGGTGACATAGTTCTGCTCGACCAAAAAAAATCTACACAATTTCATTTTTTTTTTTTACTTATAATATTTTATGCCTAAAAATAAAATGACATTTTTTTAAAAAATGTCTTATTTATTATCGAATCAAGCACAAATTACTTTATTAGGAACAGTTTTTTTCGGTTTTACAAAATTTCTAAATGATACAAAGAAATTTAAATAATTCAATTTTTTATTTGAAATTTTCAATGAACTCTAAATTTTTTCATTAGTACAATGAAGAAATATCATCAATAATTCGAATTTGCTGCTGCTACCTTGAAGTCAAAATTAAGAATTGTAAAAGATAAATATTTTGTATTTATACCGTATACTACTTAAGATTTTATAGTGTTGTATAGTAATTAGTACTTATGCACGTTGTTATATGGCGGCTTCTTTAATTTGAAGTTTAATTGTACAGTTCCTTTATTTAAAATGTTTATTTAATTCAAATACTTATTTATTAAAATTATTGCAAACACATCTTATAATTTATAATACTTATCCCACCATTTATTATATTACTTACCATTAAGTAATTAATTATGTAATTTAACAAAATAATTAAATAATAAAAAGTTTTTATTACTTTGTGTAGTGTCATTCTATTGTCATTCTTTTTCTTGTTCTTTTAGACTCAGATATTCTTAATTCAAATGTTTGTTGAATAGATTGAATTTTAATTGTAATCTTAATTTAAAAATTGTTAAATTCATTTAATTAGTTATTAATTTCTTTAATTTCTATTTTCGCTGAATAATATAAGTAAACACAGGAAAGGATTACTTACTTTGCATGAATGTGCTGAACTTACACATGAAGGCTCCAAGAGCAAAGGAGCGCGTTAATGTCCCGAAACTGTGCGTTCCCATGCAGAAAATGCAAATCAGTGCATCCGCTACTGCCAGATTAGCGACATAGTAATTAATAGTAGTTCGCATGGATCTATTTAAAGCAACGGTTAAGATGACGCTTATATTTCCGATCAAACCACCAATAATGATTATGATGTAAGCAAAGAATTTTACGTAATCACTGTTGTCCAGTTCCTTAAAATAGCTAGCTTCGTATTCATAACTCAAGTTGCTTATTATCTTGGCCAACTCGTTCCGTTGAAAGTCGTGGTCGCAATCAGAAGAATTTGTTAACATCATTTTGAAATCTCTGTTCTTACAGTCAATACTAGAAGTAATTAATGGTGGTGGTTGTAAGTTCAGTATTGATATGGGGCAAATCAAATATTTATTCCTTATCTGTGCTCTAATTTATGCAAAATCTATGACGATGCACGAGGATTGCATTGAAGAAGTTAAAAGAACAGTTCGATAATTGTCCAGTAATATGTCTTTATTTCTGTAGATTAAGACTGCTTAAACATAGATGTTGAGGTAGATCTTCTTGGCTTGAGTCCTTCTCTGCGCAGAAACCTTCCATTTTTGAATCACTGGAAAGAGGAAAAAATGAATAGTATTATATTTTTGTTTCAACTAATATCCATAATATAACATAATTCAAATAAAACATATAGTAAGCCAAATGCACATTTTTGTTGTTGTAAATTCAAATAATCAGTTCTTTTACCTTTTAATTATTTAATCACACATATTTTATAACACTGGGCGATATGAATTCATCATATAAAAAATATCAAAAAGCAATTAAATGTAATATTTCCAGATTTTTGTTCAAATTATTATTACCAGTTATTTACCAATTATCTATAGAACTGCTTTTTTTTACGGACTGGCTGAATTCTTCATTGGATTGGGAGACTCGTCCTAGAGTTTCCAGTATTAGATGTGAAATTTATGTGGCTCAAGTCACCACATAGCTTAAAAATACTAATTCATTCTATTTCACAATGAATAAAATATTTATTTATTCTCAGTTCCTGAAGAAAAGTTTCACCCATTTCAAGTATTACTGGAAATGAGATGAAAAAGTCGAATATAATTGTGTAATAGGATATGAAAAGTTAAGAATTCTTTTATTATGATTCGGACGCACGCACGCGCACACCCCCACCCCCACCCCCACCCCCACACCCACACCCACACCCACACACCCACACACACACCCACCCCCCCACCCCCCCCCACACACACACTCTTTGATTTATTTATCAAAATGTCACATTAACTTATTGCAAATAAATAAAGGATTTGAAATTATTTATTACATAATATTCTATTGACTTTATATATATGGGTATTAGTTTCAATATAATAACTATTCAGAAAGAAAGAGATTAAAATTCATAATTTACTTTTAATATTTCTGTTAAATTCACGGTTCTTGTACTCATAAATGATTTACTCACCATAAAAAGAAGGTTCTTAATATTTCTGCTCACCTTTAATATAGTAAATATGTTTAAATCATCTATGAAAATTTTTGTAACATCTTTAGAATGTCTTCTCAATGTAATGACAGTCAAAAAAATAATAAGACGCTGTCGCCACTTTGAGACACGGGAAAAACGTTCTCGTCAATCCTTCACTTTTCAAAAACTGCAACACTTAACGCTTTTAATGGACAGAAACGAACTGTTACTCGGAAAAGTTATCACACTTCTTGTTCTGATGTTTATTGTAAATTAAAGCAACACGTTGTTTTGTTTTGTTTTTCGAATAAAAAAATATAAAATGTTTCTGAAGTTTTGCATATCATGCACATTTCAAGCTTGAAGTACTTTAGAATGTTCAGCAACATATGATTTGGCAGAATTCCAGAAGAGATAGAAGGCTACATTATCATTTAAAAGATCAAACGATATTACAAGAGGAAAAGATACGAAGAATTAAACTTTGTTTAGACTAGTGAAAACTTGGAAATTAATTTTATATAATAAATTTATTTCAAATTATTATTTAATCCTTGAAGCAAAAATAAATATATTTTCTTATTCATTCCTATGAAAAAAAAATCAACTTCATGTTTAAAATCCTCTTGACAAGAAAAGTCCGTATACTTGTGACATTGTTAAAAATGGCCATACATATAGCGAGTGACTTTAAATAAAATGAAAAATTTAAATAGTAATTAAAAGTGAAAGATTATTTGCATAGATACTAATTTCAAATAATTATTTTTTTAAAATGTATGTAAGAATATAAATGTTTGCAATATGTTGCGTTTCTGACTACAAATATCAGTAGCAAGTTTTAAAATGAGGATTCGGTGATAGAGCTTTTCTATGCATATGCCAATGGTAATTCCTTTGATCAAAAAGGCCCAGGAATTTGTATCTGCTCTGAAAAGCAGCCCAGTTAAAATGATATGTTACGTATGTATTCCCTTTATCACCGAATCAATTTAGGTAATATTTTTTTAAATATAAGAATAATAATATAAAACCGAATAATTAAAGCCATGTTCAACGATATATAAGACTGTGCAAGTTATAATTTTGGATAGATAAAAATTAATTAATATCTGATTTGACCAATACTATACACATTCAAGCTTCAATTTGTCATATTTAATGATATGTTTGTCTTTGTAGATCTCAAGAAAAACTTTTATAAGTTTGTTAAAAACGAATGTCTTAAAGATACTGAACAAAAGATGAATAATTTAATACTCAAAATTAAATAATTGTCAAATTCTTCTCAATGTCAAATTTATCGATTATAAGTAGTATTTTTTGTTACCATATTTCTAGTCTACATATTATCGGACATTTTGTTATCATATTAAGTTCTCTCAGCAAATAAATTTCATTAACGAACTTCATTCGATGTGTTTTGCCAGTATGGTAATTTTTAACAGAAGGAGGAAATATCAAGGGATTTCATAACATAATTCTACATATTATCGGACATTTCTGGGAACTTGTTGTTCTTTTTAAATTGCATCTTTGTGATATTTGATCCTATGTAACTATTCACTTTGCGAGAATTAAGAAACTGCTTGAACTTGCCAAAAAAATCAATATTTTGGCGTGAAATACAAACCAAGTTTCACTTTCAAAAACTTTTCCTCTCAGAATTTCGTTTTATGAAAGTAAAAAGACAGATTAAATAAGGAGGAAATTGAAGTTTGACACACCTTAATAGTTTGTATTCCCTCTGAAAAACAGTTAAATCAAAAATCATTGACATTTCTTTAAATATAATATAAAATCAATTAAAATAATTAATTTAAAGTACTTTAATATCAAGTCAAAATCTGAGATTTGAGCTAAAATAATGTTGCTTACGGTAGACATTTTTTTCTCCATAAAAAAAAAGTCCTGAATTTTTGTTACAATCAACTGCATATATTGAAAGCAGCATAAAACATAAAACAAGCAATATCATATTTCAGAAAAATTATTTCACCACAAGACGTTACCAAAAGTTTATTCTTGTATGATCCATAGTATCATATTTCAATGTATATTTGTTTTATAGCACGAACCTTATCCAAACATAACTCTTATCTGAAGTTGTATCGTTGAGTATGGAAGATTATATATTGCGTGAGAGATTCGTGTTTAATTTGAAATATCCAAAAGTTTTTATAAATTATTACAGTGAAAGCTACTTTCTTCTTTGCGAATCGATGTTTGTACCTCGAAAATAAATTAATCAATGTATAGATATCTTATAAAATAGAGAAAAATATATATAAAATTTAAAAAAAATAATTATATGAAACTGATAAAATAAGAATCATTTAGTAAAAATTTCTGTCACACACGCGAAACTAAGATATTATTTAAATAATTTTATGTTGCTTAGGTTTATGAGAACAGGCATATAAAAAACTCAAAAGTACCTTTAACAAATTTTTCATTTGCAAATAAAATGAATGTTTGATTATAAAGTTTTTTTTTTGTCAACATGTCATTGAAAATCTTACAACAACCAATAAATAATAATCAATTGAAATAACTGAAAAGTCAACAAGCATATAAAGTCAGTTATTAAAATTTCCATTATATAGTTAAGACAAAGAATAGCGAAGTTTATAATCTAATATCAGCGCGATCAAGAGTATTGAGGTTTGACTGTAGTTTTATTATTAAGTTTTACTAGCTGCTATTTAAAATAGCAAAATCAGATAACCTCTCGTTAGAATTTTCAAACAAAATATCCGAAATTTTAAGCAACGGTGAATTGCATAATAATTCTGTTCA